>NC_045428.1:601237189-601254689 GCF_902635505.1 Sarcophilus harrisii
GCCAGCGGGGCGTCCAACACCAACACCCTGAACAGGAAAACCACGCCGGTGTAGGGGGCGGGCCGGCCGGGGGGCGGGGGGGGGCCCGCTGGCGGGCGAGCGAGCGAGCGGCCCGCCGCCCCTCCGCGGCAGGGACACAACGGGATCCACACCGGGGACGCTGGGGGGGGCAGGGGGGGTAGGGAAGGGGGCGCGGGGGGGGGCCGTAGTGTTTTTTGCAGTTTTCAAATCTGTATTTTTTTTGCTGTTTGCCTGGGGGGGGGATGGGAATGGGGTGGGTGGGGGGGTCTTACCTGGCCCGGTCCAGGGAGCACAGGGGACCCCTGACAAAAAGAACGAGAAGGCCAGAGGGAGGCAGAGAAAGGCTGGCTGAGAGAGCGGAGGGATTAGAGGCCGCGCGCGGGAGAGAGAGAGAGAGAAAGCCCTTCCAGAGAGAGCCCGAGAAAAGGGGCGTTTGGGGAAACAGAGGCACCAAAAGCGGGGGGGGGGGGGCTTAGAGGCAGGCCGTTCATACATTTACCCGTGCCCACAATGCCGCGCTCCTCTATCACGGAGGCCCAGGTAAGGAGGCACTGGAAGAGAGGAGGAAAAGCAAGGAAGCCCAGGCGTGCATCCCCAGCACAGTGCCCGGCGCTCGCCAGGAGCCAACCAATACTGGGCAACAGAGAAAGATAAGGGGCCGGGGAGGGCGAGCCCGAGCTAGAAAAGGACAGAGGGAAGAGGGAGGCCCGAGGAAGACGTGGAATCTGTCCAGGCCGGGAAGAGTCAACCAACAAGCAAAGCAGTGAAAAAGACACGGAAAATCAAAAGCAAGTGAATATAAAATAATAGAGGGAACAGGGATGCCAGAGGAAGACACTAGCTCTGTCTAGGGCCGGGAAGAATCAACTAACAAACAAAGCAGTGATAAAGACATGAAAAATCAAAAGCAAATTACTATAAAATAATGAAGGGAAGAGGGATGCAAGGAAAGTAGTAATGACATGAAAAATCAAATTACTATAAAATAATAGAGGGAAGAGGGATGCCCGAGGAAGACATTGAATCTCTCTAGGGCCAGGAAGAATCAACTAACAAGCAAAGTAGTGATAAAGACATGGAAAATCAAAAGCAAGTTACTATAAAATAATAGAGGGAAGAGGGATGCAAGGAAAGTAGTAATGACATGAAAAGTCAAAATCAAATTACCAGAATAATGATACAGAGATCGGAACAGAAGAGACAGCAGATGTTTCTGTGTGTGTGTGTGTGTGTGTGTGTGTGTGTGTATGTGTGTGTGTGTGTAAGTGTATATACACACATGCATACATAAATACACATATATGGCATCAAATGCAGATTGTATTTGCCCAGAGAGACATGGGAAGGCAGAGGGACAAAGGCACCTGCTGAGCTCTGTCTAGACACACGTTACCTCTGGAGACGGAGCCAGTGACCCAGAGACAAGGGGACACACAGGAGGGAGAGGTACCAGCAGGGAAGCCCCATGAGAGAGAGAGAAGGCTTCATGGCTCCAGAGAGATGCTGAGGGCCAGCGGCCAGAGGGAGGGGCTGAGGAATCTGGGCTAGGGCAAGCCAAGCGGTGTCCGGTCAGCTGTTGTCACATGGAGACAGGATCCCAAATCTGCCTCCATCCCTGCCTCCCTGATGGGTCTGGCTCCTCACCCTGCTGATGTCCTGGTCCTGGTTGCCGACTGGGGCTGCAGGCTCGGGGCTGGGGCGGCGTGGACCACCCTGTGAGGGTGTCCTGTCTAATAAAGTTGATGAAGAGAACGGTGTGGGCTGTTATTCCAGCTGGGCCCCCTTCCTAGAAGCCCAGATTTCATCTCTCCCTCTCTTGGAAGGCCTCAGGCATCCCTTTCCCCCAGTCCCTGCCCTCTCCAGGACCCGGGCATCCAGGCTCCAGCTCCTCCCACCCCCAGCCTCCCTCCCTCCACTTGTTCCCTTAAAATACCCACAACAGGTGCGGGTGTTACTTACATGGTGGGGCCCAAAATAGCCCCAGAGGCCTTGGTCGGGGGGAGGGCTGCCTGCCTGTCTGTGTGGGTCAGGGGGGAGGCCGCAGTCGGAGCAGAGGGTGCTGGGTGCAGCGGCGCCGGGGACTCCGACCAGCCGAGAGAGCCTGGGGCGGGGGCCGAGCCTGCGCTGGAGGCCCAGCCAGCCACCTGGGGCCCGGGGGAGCCCAGTGGGGCAGGGCCCCTCCCCCCCAGCCACCATGATGTGGTCTAACTTTTTCATCCAGGAGGAGGAGAGACGCCGGGCTGACGCAGTGCGGAGGAGAGCCCAAAGGCCCGGCCTGGCCCGGGAGCGCCGCGGCCCAATCAAGCTGGCCCTATTGCTGGCCGGCATGGGCACGGCCCTGGCGGTGCTGGCCGTGGGCACCGAGTTCTGGGTGGAGCTGGGCACCAAACGGGCAAACAGGGGGGAACGCCCACCCGGGCTGTGGGAGGTGGCCGAGGCCTGGCTGAGGACCGCCCCCAACAGGGAGACCGTGGCCCCGCCGACACCGGAGGGAGGACCCAAACCCTGGGACCCCGAGAGGCGGACCCAGGGAAAGGGCCCAGAGCCTGGGGGAGAGTCCGCTGGGGCAGCCCCCTCCTTTTACAGAGAGGGAAAGTAAGGCTCAGAGAAATCGGGGCTCACGGGCAGGAGACAGTCAGGGACTCCCAGGCAGAGGGGGACGGCCAGAGACCGAGGCAGAGGTCCAGGGAACTCGAGGAAACAGGAGGCCCGGACTCATGGGTGGGCCTGTCCGAAGAGGGCCCCGACCGCCGGCCCTTGGGGGTGGGGACCCAGACGGCTTGACGATGGCCCTGAGGGGAATGAGGTGATGACGATGGCAGCCCAGCCAGAAAGGAGGGAGCTTCAGACCCCTGAGCTGTCCGGGGAGCCCGAGCGCCCGGGGAGAGCTCACTCGGGGCCCGGGGGAGTCAGCATCGGCTTCCTGGGGAGACCCAGAGGCTGCCCGGACTCCTGCCTGGCCCCTCCCCCGGGAGAAGTCCGGACGGCCCAGACGGCCGGTCTCTGCAGGAAGACGTGGCGGCCCCAGCTTTGTCCAAAGAACTCAGAGCTGAGACGGGACGATGAGCCGGACCTCAGAACCACGGAGAGTGCAGGGCTCCCACAGGGGGGAGAGCTGAAGTCCTGGCCTCGGGGACCCCTGAGTCTCCCGAGAACCCCAGGGGTGCGGAGAGGCAGGTAATACCCGACTCCCTGGGAAGAGGCAGGCCGCCCGCATCTGGGGAGAGAGACATGAGCGGCCTCTAAGCTCCCCCGGAGATGACGGGCAGTCCAGGCCACCCAGGGAGGTGTGGCTCTGAGCCCAGACCCAGCCGGGTCAGAACCAGCTGGACCCCCTGACCCTCAGTGGGAGCGAGGGGAGTCACAGACTTCTCACTGCCCGTTGTCCCAGGGACACGGAGAGATGCTTGGGGCTTGGACCCCTTGCCTGGACTCTGGACCGAGAAACCTGGAGGGAGGCAGGGCAGCCTCTGATGGGAGGCCCGGGCCTTGGGCTGCCTTGGAGGGGGCTAGGACTGGGACAGCCCCGACTTCTGAGTGCCTCGATTTTCGGCTGCCGGGGGACGCAGGGTTGGCACAAGGCTCCCGCTCTCTGGGGGACGCTAAGCTGATCCTGAGTGTGCCGGGGACAGCGCCCAGGGTGGCAGGCAGAGGAAGCTGAAGATGAGACCCAGAGCCTGGCCAAGCTGAGGGGGCCCAGGAAGCTGCAGAGGGGTCGGTGAAATGACCACGCTGGCAAGGGGGCACCGGCTTACAGGGCAACCCTCGAGACGGAGCGAGATCTCCCTTGGCCAAATGCGAGGCAAGGCCGTGCTGGGGAGATGTTCCGAGGAGCAACTCGGGCCCCTCACGGATCCAGGGAGAAGGCTCTAAACCCTCCCCCTCGGGTGCTCCCCGATGTGGCCAACTGGGCCCGCCGCTCCTGGATTTGTGGAGATGCTGCTCTCCTCTCACTGACCGGGGGGGCTGCAGAGATGCGTTCTGACAAACTGGGAGCTGCATCCCGACCTCTGCCCGCTCCTGGGGGCGACGCTTTCCTGGGAGGCAGGCAGCTGATCCGCACCTGGGGCTGGTCAGACGGCGAGATTCCCTCTGGGAAAGTAGAACCAGGCCTGGGATTTCCCTGAGACTCTGTGGGGATGCTCTGGGCCGCCGGTTCCCCAGGAGACAGAGACAGGGCCATGAGTGCCCGTGGAGAGACGGGAGCCAGCACACGCCTCTGGCTGGCCCCGGGAACTGGAGAACCGGCGGGAAGGTTATGTGGAGCCCACCGCCCAGCGTGGTTCTGCCGGGGACAGCTGGGAGTAACTGAGAGCCCAGCCTCGGAGCCTTGCCAGGCTAAGGGAGGGGAAGGAGCCGCGGCAGCCCCGGGGACGTGGGGAGATGCCCCCAAACTAGGAGTGACCCCGCGGGAAAGGCAGACGCCCCACGTCTCTGAGTCTGGGACTCAGATGTGACACAGAGGAGCCGGCTGGGCTTCTATCACTGACAGGCAGAGGAAGCAGAAAGAGACGTGGAGAGAGGGAAACGGGGGGATAGGGAGAGAGCAGAGGGGAGAAAGGGATCTCTGAGGAGCGAGAAACAGATTGGAGATAGAAAGACAGAGACAGAGAGAGAAGGGGAGGAAGAGGGAGAGGGAGAGAGAGACACAGACAGGCAGAGACAGAGAGAAAAGGAGAGGGAGAGAAATACAGACACAGAGATGAGACACAGAGAGGGAGAGACAGACACAGAGGGAGAGAGGCCAGACTTGGGGTGACAGAGACAGGGAAAGGCAGAGACGGGGCCCTGACCTGGCCCCTGGAGAACAAGAATTGACAGAATTAACTTATGTTTAAGTTAATCGTCCATAGAAGGACATAGAAGGAGCTGGGAATCTGACCCCTGGGAAGGGAGAGAGGCTGAGATGACCCAGACTGCTGATCAACCTGGACAGATGCCAAATCGCAGACTCCTGAGCCGGGCGGTTGTAGAAGAGGGCAGGGTAGCATCTGATCAGAACACGCAGGAGCCCCAGACTTTCAAGCTAGAAGGTTGGGGTGACTCCAATAAGATAAATGCCAATAATTTTATATTCTTAAGGCTAAGTTAAAAAAAAAAAAGTTAATGCTGAAGGCATGGAAGAAGGTAGACAGCGGTGCAGCTGAAAAAAAATCTAGAGGTCTCAGTGGACTACAAGTTCAATGGGAAGCAAAAATCGGGGGGGATAAGGGAGCCACTGCGCTATTGGGGCGTTGGGCTCCATTAACGGAGGCCCGGCTTCTGGAGATGAGCAGAGAGTCTCACCTCCTGTGTCTTCTCCAGATCTCGTATTTTTAATTTTGGGAGGGACAGTGGAGGATATTGCTAGAGGGGGAATATCCAGAGGATCCAGGGCGGGGAAGGGCCTTGGATCTGGGTAATATGATGCTCAGTTGAAGGGCTCAGAATGTGAGCCTGGAGAAGGGAGGGCACGGGGTGGGGAGAGGGGGCCTGGGAGCTGTTCTCAAGTACCCAGAGAGCCCTTGTGCAGAGGAGGGAGTGGCGGGCTGCAAGACCTGGAGGGGGCCATAGGGTGATGGTGGGGGCTGCCAGACCCAGAGGGGGCGATCAGGGTGATGGTGGGGGGGCTCAGACTGGAGGGGCCATCAGGGTGATGGTGGGGGCCGACCTGGAGGGGCATGAGGTGGGAGGCTGCAGACTGGAGGGGCCATCAGGGTGATGGTGGGGGCGCAACCCAGAGGGGGCCATCAGAGTGGGGGGGGCCGCCAGACGGAGGGCCATCAGGGTGATGGTGGGGGCTGCCAGACCTGGAGGGGGCCACGAGTGTGGGGGCTGCCAGACCGGAGGGGGCCATCAGGGTGATGGTGGGGGGCCAGACCTGGAGGGGGATCAGAGTGATGGCAAGGCCGTGGACGGCCTGCTGTGGGGGGGAGGGGAGGGGGTGGGGATCTCTGAGGTTTCTTCCAATCAGGGAGCCCCTCGTTTGTGACTCAGTTTACTAGACTTCTTGAAACCCAAGACCAGACTCAGGAAAGTGGAGATGGAGGAGGCAGGAGTCGGGCTGTCCCGAGATCCCAGAGGGCCAGCAGCTCTGGCCTGGGGGCTGCCACCGGCCTTCTTGGGAAAAGGGTCCAGACTTGAACTGAAGTGGGAAGTGGGAGGCTGGGCCTTGGGGCACAGCTGTGGTACAAGGACGGCACTTTGCCAGCCTGACTTTTCCTCCTTCCTTGCTCCACCCACTTGTCTCTGGACTGTAGCACAGGGAGGCCCATTTCCCAGAAGAGCAAGTGGAGGACAGTGCCTGTTCCAGGATCAGCTAGCTGAGAGCCGGATCCTCCTTCGTCCTCCCACCCACTTCTCTCCCTTTCCCTGACTTTGGGGTCCCCAGGATCAGCATCACCCACGTATCTGTGTCTTCTTCCCACAGAGGCAAACTGCTCTTACTTCAGATTCTTCACCACGGGGGAGAACAACCGGATCCTGCAGAGGACAACGAAAAAAGGTAGGAGCTCTCAGCCCTCGGCCGTCTCCTGGGCCAGGACGCAGGCCCCGAGGGAGCCTCAGGGAATGGCACCCGGCTCCACTCCATTCTAAACTCCCCATTTTACAGGTGAGGAAAGTGCCAGAGAAATAAGGTCACTTCCCTAAAGTTGCCGGGGCAGTCGGGGTGGGCTCCTGTTTCTACAATGCCACTGCTTGCCTACCTGGGGAAGAGCTCTCTCTAATGTGCCTTCCTCCCCACCTCCCCTCTCCTGCTCTCTCCTCCTTCATCCCCTTCCCCTCCCTTTCCTCCCCCCTCCTTCACCCCCTCCCCTCCCTCCTAGAGCTCGGAGTAGCCGCCGCCATCACTGCCACTCTGGCCCTGGCCATCACGGTCCTCGGCTGCATCTGTGTCATCATGGTCCTCAGCAAAGGCGCCGAGTTCCTGCTCACGCACGCAGCCGTCTTCTTCAGCCTCTCAGGTAGGGACGGTCACATATCTGCCCGGTTCCCCTGTGCTCCCGACTCCCGACTGGCCCAGAGCTGGCCATTTGCAGCATTCAGCCCAGTGGCAAGCTGGAAGTTGTCAGAGACAGCATCGCATTGTGAGGGACAATAGCGTATCAGGGCAGTCGTAGTTCTTGGAGTTTTTGCCACTCAGTTCCTTGCACACAGTAGGTGCTTATAAATGTTTGTTGACTTGCCGGTGCTGCAGGCTGGGAATGGTAATTCTAGGGGTTGTTGCTCTCTGAGATTGTGGACCCCAGAAGCAGCTGCCAGGAGCCTGGGCGGCTGAGTGGGGCACGGGACCCTGGGCGGCTGAGTGAGTGGAGCGCTGGGCTCCCTTTTCTTATTCTCTCCCCGCAGGACTTTTGTTGCTGGTGAGCCTCGAGCTGTTCCGCCAGGGGGTCCGCGAGCTGCTGGCCAGGACCGGGCCAGGCCCAGCCCCTTGGCTGGGATATGAGTACTCCTGGTCAGTGGCCTGTGCTCTTGCAGCTGCTGCCCTGCTGCTCCTGGGGGGTGGCTCCTTCCTGCTACTGTCTCTGCCCTCCAGCACCTGGGGCACGTGCTGCCATCAGCATCCCGATGATCGAGGGGCTGGAGGTGCCGGGGCCACCTAACAGCCAGTTCCCTTCCAAAATGGGCAGGTTTTTTGGGTCCCCCCAGAGATCCCCTCTGACCCCCTGCCCAGCCTCATGCCACGGAGCTGCTCAGAGATCTCCCCAACCGCCGAGAACGGGATCTCCTCGGACCTTAACCCAGCCTCAGGGACAGCATCTCCTCTCCTGGCCCCATGAGAGGGGCTCCTTTTGGTTGACAGCTGATGTCAAGGAAGAGGTCCCGCTGGTACGAGTGAACAGCCTCCAGCCTCCATCTGGGCCTCCATCGCTTGCTGAGTCCCAGAGAGCGGACCTCTTCCTCTCCCCGTGTCCTTGAGGAATAGATTCCTCCTTCTCCCCTCTCTTTCCCCCTTGGCCACCAGCTCCCCCCCTCCCACCCCCAAATGCAGGGAGTAGATAGATCCCTTCCGGCTCCAAGAAGCCCAGGAGTGGCTCCTCCAGCCTCTCCCTGGACCAAAGGAGCAGATCCCTGGCTACCTCCGCCCATCCACGGGGAGTCGACCCTTTGCCAGTGCCTCTCTGACAACTTCTCATCTTCCTCCTGTTCTGTGCCCTTTCTCTGATCCTGGAGACCACTGGCTCCCCTGCAATGGACCATCCCCCTCCCTCCCTTTGTATATATGTTGTGCTAGATCTTGGAGTATAGGGGTGGGTTCTTACGGACGAGGGTCCCTGCAGAGGCAGATGGGGACCTGATAGGGGCAGGGAGAGAGCTTAAGGGATTCCTCTCCTTTGCCATAATTTATTTATTGGGGACTAGAATCGGCTTGGAACACGGGCAAAGTTGTGGACTGGGACTGCTCCGGTTCCTCCTCCACCTTCTACAGCCCGGGATTAAAGCTTGGGAATTGCAATGATCTCAAGTGTGTCCCTTTCTTCACAAGTACACGGGGTGGGGGGGATCTCTAGGAAGGAAGACTGCCCACAAACATCCCTCATGCCCCGCCAGGGCCACAGTAAACAGCCTGCTCCCTGGCAACTCGGGGCCCCTGAAGGAAGGGCCTTTCCATTGTCAGGAATTAAGTCCAGCGCTTCCACACCCTGGAATCAGATCCTCTGAACACAAAAGTAGGCATTCTTCAATGGTTATGATTTCACAAGCTTGATCCTAATCTGCTTTTATGCATCCAAGAGCATGGTGTGTATTAGACGTAAGTTCAGTGCCCCCTTTTTTTCCCATGTGGGGAAACAGGAACTCATCCAAGGTTATACAGCAAGTGAGTGGTGATTGAATCTTGGAGTAAGAAATGCTTTTTTCTAAATTTATTTTCTATTCTGGCTTTTTATTTACAAAACATATACATTGGGTAATTTTTCAACATTGACCCTTGCAAAATAGAAGAAACACTTTTTTTTTGTTCTTTAGAATCCAAAGAATTTCTTTTTTTTTTTAAATTTTAATTTTTTTTATTATAATAACTTTTTTTACTGACAGAACCCATGCCAGGGTAATTTTTTTACATTATGCCTTGCACTCACTTCTGTTCCGATTTTTCCCCTCCCTCCCTCCACCCTCTCCCCTAGATGGCAAGCAGTCCTATATATGTTGAATATGTCACAGTGTATCCTAGATACAATATCTGTGTGCAGAACCAAACAGTTCTCTTGTTGCTCAGGGAGAATTGGATTCAGAAGGTAGAAGTGTGGGTTATTCCAGACTAAGCTTTTTTAATGACAGGTTGCTAAACAAGTAGGTTAGGAGAAGCTAGATTATCTAGATTTTGGTCAACTGTGTAGTCAAGTATTCATGCAATTCTAGATTTAGAAATGGAGACCAGGAAAGACTACAATAGGGGAATTCAGCACCACTGGAGCGGACAGGGAAATATAATTACTAAGAGTTTTTGGTTGACTTGGAAGGAGGTCTCCTGTGGTGCGGCGCAGGGATATGATTTGGTCCTAGTTAGATTAACATTTTTAATCAGTTACTTAGACAAAGGTAGAGAGAACATGCTCTTAAATTTGTAGCTGGGTGAAATGGTGAACACACCGGAGGAAAAAATTAACATCTTCATAGGTGAGAGCATTGGACTAAATCTAATCTGATGAAATTGAGTAGACATGGATGGAAAGCCTTACGTTTGGTCTTTAGAATTCAATATTATAAATTATAAGATAGGGAAGAATTAGGATTACACAACAATTTGTCTAATTTTTTTTTTTTTTTTTTTTTTTTTTTTTTTGCTGAGGCAATTGGAATTAAGTGACTTGCCCAGGGTCACACAGCCAGAAAGTGTTAAGTGTCTGAGGCCAGATTTGAACTCCGATCCTCCTGATTTCAGGGCAGTACACCAACTAGCTGATCCAAAATTTTGGTTTTTTTTAAAGAAAAAATTTTGTAGTGGACCCTAATACCAAGATGAGTGGATAATGTGACAGGACAGCTTTAAAGTTGAGGCTACATTGGACTTCATGAAGAGAGGAATAGTTTGCCATCATCATCATCACTATGCTAGCACTGGGCTAAAACTTTACAGGCATCTTATTTGATCTTCACAATGAGTCTGTGAGGGAAGTTCAATTATTATCTCCATGCTAACTGGGCAGCTCTTCAATCCCTTGCCCTGGTCAGACCTGTTTGCAGGAGTATGGGAATTTCTAGATCCACATTTTAGGAAGACAAGCCAACAAGCATTTATTATACGCCAGGTGCTTCGCTATATATTTTATTTATTCAATAATAGCTTGTTTTTCAAAATACCTGCAAAACACAATAGATTTTTATTTTTCAAAATATATAATTTTCAACATTCACTCCTACAAAACCTTGTGTTCCAGATTTTTCCATCTCCCTCCCTTCCTTCCCCCTTCCCTTTCCCAAGCAATCCAGTATGGGTTAAACGTGCAACTCTTCTAAACATATTTCCATATTTATCAAGCTGCACAAGCAAAAAAATGAGAATGAAAAAATCTACATATTTTAGAAAGAACATCTGTGAGCGAGGCTCTGTCCAGATGGTGAAGGGCCTCGTGTACAATGGGACAAAGATTGTTTGAAGGTGTTGGGGAGGTTTAGTTTGGAGAAGACAGGTTATAATCATGTTCAATATTTAGCCACAGAGAAAAGATTTTGCATGTGACTCGATGGTTTTGTTGGTTTTTTAAAAATTAGATTATATTTGACCTTGAGCCTGGAGCTACAAGGAGAAATTGTGAAAAGGGCACTTTGAGGTGAGAGGACAAGGAAAACTCCCTAATAATTAGGGAGCTGCCGAGTGTCGCAGCCTTGCGAGATAGTGGGTTCTCCCTCCCTGGAGGTCCCTAAGCAGCCCCCGATGGGTATTTTTGGTAGAGATTTTTATTCTGTGAACTTGTGATCATTTAATTTTTTAAATTAAAAAATTAATTTATCTAAAAGGCAACTAGGTGATGTAGCGGTTGTAGTGTTAGACATGGAGGCAAATAGATCTGAATTCAGATCCTGCCTTATCAAAAATTTCCTGGCTTCCTGACTCGAGGGAAGTTCACTTAATGTCTATTATTTTCTTCATCATCATCATCATTAAATGGGAACAATTATGTCACCTACTTTGCAGGGTTGCAGTGAGGATCCCATGAGGTCACATCTGTAAAATATTTTACAAGAATTAAAATGCTATACCTTTTGATCCAGCAGTGTTACTACTGGGCTTATATCCCAAAGAGATACTAAAGAAGGGAAAGGGACCTGTATGTGCACGAATGTTTGTGGCAGCCCTTTTTATAGTGCCAAGGAACTGGAAACTGAGTGGATGCCCATCCATTGGAGAATGGCTGAATAAATTGTGGTCTATGAATATTATGGAATATTATTGTTCTGTTAGAAATGACCAGCAGGATGATTTCAGAAAGGCCTGGAGAGACTTACACGAACTGATGCTGAGTGAAATGAGCAGGACCAGGAGATCATTATATACTTCAACAACAATACTAGATGATGACCAGTTCTGATGGATCTGGCCATCCTCAGCAAAGAGATCAACCAAATCATTTCCAATGGAGCAGGAATGAACTGAACCAGCTACGCCCAGAGAAAGACCTCTGGGAGATGACTAAAAACCATTACATTGAATTCCCAATCCCTATATTTATGCCCACCTGCATTTTTGATTTCCTTCACAAGCTAATTGTACAATAAAAAAAAGAATTAAAATGCTACATGAAATGCAAAATGTTACTAGAAAAGACCCAGAGAGGGTAAGGGAACTCCTCAAAGCCACAGCAAGTCAGTGTCAGCATCAGTTGACTCCAGCTTTCCTCCTATGATAAGCCACCTGATAGTAAGTCTTAATGATTCAGGACCTAGGACCAAGGTGGGAAAGAGCCTCTATAGGACAAGGAAACAGCTGCCAGGAAGCCCACGCACCTGGAGAAGGGACAAATAGATCCCACGCTGAGGCTGGAATCTCTTGGCAGAATTGAGTAGCTGCCAGGGGATATTCCTTCATGAACTTGGCCATCTGCTTTTCTAGGACTGGGAGCTGGAAGAACCCATAGGACACGTCATTGAGGCGATCTTTGTGCCATTTGACTGAGGGAAACGAGTTCAGGAATTTCTACCTGCACGTCTGCTCTTGACAACTAATGTTCCTCAATACCCTTTCTCTTTCTTCTATTATTTTGGTTAACTTTCTCAAAAAATAAACTAAATAAAACATAAAAATATTGGTTTTCCATCATGGCTTCACTCCTGCCCAGGTGAAAGCGGCCTGGCATGGCGGACATCCCACTGCATGGGAAATCAGAAGTTAACTTCAAATCCAGCTCTCTGAGAATAGTTAACGATGGGAGGACTAGGTGCTTTAACTTTCAGGGTCTCAGTTTCCTCGTTTATAAAACTGAAAGGTACTCAGTGTAAAGAACTCCAACTAGTGAAGTCTATTAGTCAACAAGCATTTATTAAGTGCCAATTGTATGTCAGGCACTGTGTCAAGTGCTGGGGGTACAAAGCAAAGTAAAATAAAGTCTCTGCACTCCAGGAGTCTACTGAGGAAGACAGCATGCACATCCAGGCTACAGCCAGGATCAATGTTCATCCTTCATCGTCTTGAGGTATGCTGGTGGAGACTGGAGCCGGCTACGGATTGTGAGAGGGAGCAAACAATTGAGGCTGACGCCCAGGTTGGGAGCCGGAGCTACTGGGGTGGTGACATTGTTGACAATAGGGAAGTTTTGGACTTATTGAATTTAAGGCGTCTCGGTAGGCAGTCTGGGATGTCCTAAAAGCGGGGGAAGACTCATGATTAGAGGTTAGCAGAGAGGTTGGGGCAGGATAAAAGATCTGAGGATGGTCAGCAGAGAGATGGTGATTCATTCTGTTGGAGTTGATGAGATCGCTAAGAGAAGCCGTGTAGAGGAGAAGAGGAGATGGGCCAGGGCTGAGCCGGAGAGGGGAAGGGTATCCTTCCCTGTGTCAGAGGAGACAGAGTATTAGAACATAGAATGCAAAATGTGAAAAAATAACCGCGGAGTTGTTTTCAGAAAAGTGTTCTGTTTGTCAACCATTCTTCCCTGAAAACGTGTGACTAATTTTGGGTTACACGTCTCGGTGAGAGACAGATGTCTGGAAGGATGCTGAGCTTGCTCCCAGAGGAGTCTGGGGTCACCTAGTTCAGGTAGGTCATAAAGCCCACTTGTTCCATTTTACAGATGGGGAAACTGAAGGCTAGCAAAGTTATGGGACATTTTCCCAAACTCTCCTCTTATAACCTGTCCATCTTTTTCTAGTCGATCCTGTGGGTTCAATTATCATTTGATACCCAAACACAGATGATTCCAAGATCAATATATCCAGCAATAATCTCTCCCCTGAGCTCCAATCCCGAACCATCGATTACCTGTGTGACATTGTCGTTTGAGAAGTCTCGACATCTCCATTTTATCATGTCCAAAACAACTCATTAGCTTCCCCCCCAAGCCAACGCACAACAGAAAAGATTGTAGCTGGGGGAGAAGGGGTTAACAGTGTCAAAGGCTACAGAGAAGTTAAGGAGGATGAGGAGGGAGAAAAGGCTGTTGGGTTTGTCAACTAAGAAGTCATGGTAACTCTGAGGATATTAGTTTGGGAATAATGAGGACAGAAGCCAGACTGTGGCTTTGGGGAGAGGGTGAGAGGAATGGAAGTGGAAGCAATAATCATGAGAGACTGCGGAGGAGACAGAGAGGAGAGAGCTAGACGACAGCTGGAGGAATCGGTGAGGTTCCTTTTAGGCTAGGGGAGATTGGGGGTATTTGTGAGCAGCAGCCAGGGGAGAGGCAAGACTGGAGATGGAGGTGGAGGCAAATCTACTAGAGGAGTCAGGCATCCCTTGTGCATGTCGAGGGGAGCCTCGGCAAGAAGCAGGTAGCAGAGAGCCATCGGTTTTAGGAGAAGCCTTATTTTTTGTCATTGAAGTATGATATAAAGTCTTTGGCAGAGAGGGGGAGCAGGGAAGACAAGATTTGGAGCCACTGCTCTACTCAGGGGGATAAGGAAAATGTGTGTGTGAGTGTGTGTGTGTGAGTGTGAGAGAGTTTGTGTGTGAGAGTGTGTGTGTGTGTGTGAGTGTGAATGTGAGCGTGTGAGAATGAGTGTGTGAATGAGTGTGAGTATGAGTGTGAATGTAAGTGTGTGTGTGTGTGAGTGTGTATGTGTATTGCAGCTGGAAAGCAGGGTTTATTTGATGTGTGGTCCGTGTTCCCTGCACCCAGCCTGCCCCAGTCACATAAGTAGGTGGACAGCTGGAATTTGAAAATTGGCTCTGGGATGGAGGGGTCTCCCTCTGTGTGGCTAAGGGCTCCTGCCTCCGGGTCCCAGAAAATCAAAGAATCCCAGCTTTGGAAGGGACCACAAAGGCAAGGCAGACCAGCCTTCCTCTCAAATAATCCTTCCTCCTGGCAAATGGCCATCCCGCTTCTGCAGGAAGGGGAACCCCCTCCTCCACAGCCCTGGCTGCCAACTCCGGGGGGGACAGCTTAGATGACATTGCTCATCATCAGATCAGATCTCTGCCCTCTGGAGCCAAACAGCTTCCATATGACTTGAAGACAGCTATTAATAATGACACACTCCTAGACGTTCAATTTGTCAAAGCACTTTGCTCAAAAATGGTTGAATGCAGCACCGTGTTATTATTAATACCATTCCTGTGGCGTCTTTCCCCATCTCTCCCCTTTCTCTCCTCTCCTTTCTCACACGCTCAAGTGGGATTCCCTGAATAGCCACCGGCACGTTTAGGTACTTTGTGGGTTTGCAGCTTTTCCACATGACAGCCCATGAGTCCCCACCGGTGGTTTTTTTCCCTATTGGTCTAGAAGACATACTTTGGGCAATTGGGTGATGGAGTGGTTAGAGCATCAGGCCTGAGTTCAAATCCAACCTCAGACATTTCCTGGCAATGTGATCCTAGGGATAGTGTCTCGGTTTCCTCATCTGTAGAATGGGGATCATCACAGCACTCACTTTCCAAGATTATCATAAGGATCAGATGAGACAAATCTGAGCATATGCAATATTCTCAGCACATAGTAGGTGCTGTAAAAGTACAGGTAATTATTATTATTATTATTATTACTCTATTCAAGGTGAAGCTTTTGATGAGAACATTTCTCTCACAAACCCAGGGCCCACACTCCCCCATAGATGCTGAGAGAACACAAAGGACAAGTGACATCTGGGACCCTGACATCCCCTCTCATCATTCTGTTTTTGTGGGTTCTCCCCACAAAAGCTCTGCGGGCTTTCCCAGAATGGGGGTCTCCAGCCCATCCAGCTTATGCTCACTCTGCGAGGGCAGAGTAGCTGAAACCTGTCCCCGAGAGAAGCAGCGCAGTGGCCGTTCAGTCAGAGCCGCCCAGCCAACGCAGGCACCCGGTCAGCCAAAGCCAGATGGGGTGCCCGGGACTAGGCAGTGGCTGCTACGGCTCCGCCCCCTCTCCTCTGTTAGGCATTTCCCTCTGCTCTGGTCAACCCTGTGCATGTTTCATGTAACTGTGTCTGAGTCCTTGTGACCCCATTGGGGGTTTTCTTCACAAAAGTGATGCAATCGTTTGCTATTTCCTTCTCTGGCTCATTTCACAGATGAGGAGACTGAGGCAAAAAGGTGAAGCAACTTCCCAGGGTCACACAGCTAGTGATTGAGACCAGGTTCGACCTCAAGAGGACGAGCTTTCTGGATACCAGCCTGGTGCTTTATCCACTGAGCGGCTGGCTGCTCCCTCCACCCTTCCAACCCCCAGCTGTCTTCAGTGAATCAGCCATGTCCTCTCCATTCTCTCTGGCTCAAGTCAATGTCTCCCCCCGTCTATCCACACTCCCCCCTCCCTTTTTTTTTTTTTTTTTTTTTTTTTTTTTTTTTTTTTTACTGTGTATTACTCTGTCAATAGGTGCAGCCTTCGGGCTTTGGTGCAGGTTTGCCAGGGAAAACCTCAGTTTCCTGCAGGGGAAGAAACATGAGCATTTGAGCATCTGCAGAGCATCCAAGCCTGGATAGTGGAAGAACCACATGTCACAGGAAGATCAGCGGAAGGACCTGGGCTTTTTCAGCCTGAAGTAAGACTTAGGGAGGCCTGAGAGCTGCACGCAAGTGTCTGTCAGGGATGAGGCACTGGCTTTGCCAGGTTTGGTCCAGAAGTCGGAAGCAGGAGCAAAGGCCTGGAGTCAAAAAGGGGCCAATTCAGTTTGGAAGGCAGAGTTCCCCCAAATCTGAGCGCCTCAAAGTAGAACTTGGAGGGAAAGGGTTCCCCAGGGGGGAGGCCAGGGCCCAAAACCCCCTTTCCCACCCCTTTTTTTCATTTCCTCTCCCCTCCATTTCCCTCTTCTTTAACCCTTTGTTCCCTCTCTCTTTTTTCTTTCCCCCTTCCATTTTCCCCCCTTCCTTTTTTTTTTTTTTTTTTTTTTTTTTTTTCTTTTCCCCTTCTTTTCCCTTCCTTTTCCTTCCCCCCCCCCTCCTCCTTTCTTCCTTCCCCTTTCCTTCCTCCCCCTCTTTTCCCTTCCTTTTTTTTTTTTTTCCTTTTCTTTCTTTCCTTCCTTTTCTTTTCCCCTTTTCCCCTTTCCTTTCCCCCTTCCCCTTTTCCCCGGGGGGTTCCCCCCCCCCCCCCCCTTCTTTTTCCCCCTCTCCCCTTTTTCTTCTTTTCCTCCCCTTTTCCCCTTTCCCCCCCTTTTTCCCCTTCCTTTTTTTTTCCCCCCCTCCCCCCTTCCCTTCCTTCCTTTTTCCCCTTCCTTCCCCTTTTCCTTTTCCTTCCTTCCCTTCCCTTCCTTCTTTTCCTTCCTTCCTTCCCTTTTTTCTTCCTTCTTTTTTCCTTCCTTTTCCTCCTCCCCTTCCTTTTCCTTTTCCTTTTCCTTCCTTCCTTTTCCTTTTTTTCCTTCCTTCCCCCTTTTTCCTTTTTCCTCCCTTCCTTTCCCCCTTCCTTCCTTCCTTCCTTCTTTCCCCTTCCTTCCTTCCTTCCTTCCTTCCCTTCCTTCCTTTCTTCCCTTCCTTCCTTCCTTCCTTCCTTCTTCCTTTCTTCCTTCCTTCCCTCCTTCCTTCCTTCCTTTCTTCCTTCCTTCCTTCCCTTCTTCCTTCCTTCCTTCCCTTCCTTCCTTCCTTCCTTCCTTCCTTCCTTCCTTCTTCCTTCCTTCCTCTCCCTTCCTTCCTTCCTTTCCCTTTTTTTCTCTCCCTTCCTTCCTTTTCCTTCCTTTCTCTTCTTCCTTTTCCTTCCTTCCTTCCTTCCTTCCCCTTCCTTCCTTCCTTCCTTCCTTCCTTCCTCCTTCCTTCCTTCCTTCCTTCCCTCTCCCTTCCCTTCCTTCCTTCCTTCCTTCCTTTTCCTTGCTTTTCTTCCTTCCTTCTTTCTCTTGCTCCTTCCTTCCTTCCTTCCTTCCTTCCTTCCTTCCCTTTCTTTCCTTCCTTCCTTCCTTCTTCCTCTCTCCCTTCCTTTTCCTTCCTTCCTTCCTCTCTCCT
>NC_045428.1:601257189-601274142 GCF_902635505.1 Sarcophilus harrisii
CTTCCCTTCCTTCCTTCCTTCCTTCCTTCCTTCCTTCCTTCCTTCCTCCCTCCTTTCCTCCCTCCCTCTCTCTCTTTTTCAGACTTCAATAATGTTTCATGGTTTACAAAGAGCCTTCTTGACAACGGTTTAAAAGTGTATGTTCATTTTTTACACACTTCCATATGAGTCATATTGGGAGAAAAAAATCAGAATAAGAGGGAAAAACCATGAGTAAAAAAAAAAAAAACACAGGAGAAAGGCAGAACTGGTGTGCGTGAATCCATTCTCTGTTCTCTCTGGGTGCAAATAGCACTCTCCATCCAAAATTGCGGGATTTCCTTGATCCGGAATTGGGAGAAAAAACCAAATCGATCCATTGATCATCCCATGATCTTTGGGGACAAATTTCCCTGTTCTTGCTTCCCTAGGCCCGTCATCGCCCTCAGGCTCTTCCCAAAAATCATTAGCGCTTTCCCCGGCCCTTCCCACCTTTGCACCACAATTATTCACCCATTCCAACTGGGGCCGTTTCTTTCACCCAACCACAGAGAGGCCTTTCCTCTCTCGCATGGGGCTCTTCCCTCAACTTTGGGACAGATCCCTGGCGCACCCTCATCTATCCTTGGCCTCTTTTTGGTGGTGGTTTCCTCCCACCGACGAAACTTCCCCCTTTGTACCTTCTACCCCGGGCTGCGGCGCTCTTCCAGAGGTTTGTCTGCATGTCTACGAGAGGGGTTGGACATTTCCATCACGCGGGCTTCCCCTGCCCTTCCCTCCCCCAGCTGAGGTTTCCCAGCTCAGGGAATTGGCCCTTCTCCCAGTTAAAGCAAGGCCTTTTGTCAGGAAACGGGCTGGAAACTTCCCCAGCTTCTGCTTCCCTTCTGTGTGGCTGCCTTGGCTCTGTCTGCGCAGATGTCACGGGAATTCCGTGTTTCATGTTCTCCATTTCCTGCCTGCCCACAAACGCATCCCCTCCCCAAAGGGCTGTCCCTGCCTCTGGTTAAGGTCCCCTCTGTGGCCCCCCCTCCTCGGGCCAGGGGCCTATTTCCCCTTTTCCCAAAGTTCCAGCAATGTCTGTAAGTTCTTCTCCCGCGCTGGGGCAGGGGGGCGAGGCTTTTGCAGGCTCTGCCCCTCCCCGTTCTCCCCCCCCTTCCGCCCCCTGCTGCCTTGGGGGTGTCCGGCACCCTCTCAGGTCCGTCCGGGAAGGGGGGCGCCCTCGGAGGCAGGTCTAGGGATTGGGGCTCTGGTGGGGACGTCCCTGCGTTAAACCTCCTGGGAGGGGGAGGATGCCCGGGAGCCCCCTGGCCCTCTCCCGGGAGCCTGGGGTGAGGAGGCGCCCTCTGGCCCCCTCCCCCGCGGGGGGGCGAGGGGCCCCCCTGGGGCCCCCTTCTCCCCGGCGGGGGCGAGGGGCGCCCTCGGCGGCCTTCTCCCCTGCCGGGGGCGCCCCCAGCGCGTGCCCCCTTCGGACCCAGGCCCGGCGGCGCGCTTTGTGGCGCGGTTGGTCCCGGAGGGACGTTCGGCGGAAGCCCGCCCCTTCCAAACCCCGGGGGCAGCGAGAGGAGGGCCGGGCCGCGCGGCCCCAGGGTCTGACCTCGGGCCCAGAGGCCTCTCGCACCTGGGCGGGCGCCGGGCGCCCCCTCCCCTCCCCCCCTTCCCTCAGCCGCCCCGGCGCTCTCTTCCCTGACCCCCGCCTCTCCCTCCCCCTCCACGCTGATCCAGCGAGGGGTGTCCCAGGGAGGAAGGTTGGGGTCTGTCCTCGGGCAGCCGGTCCCTGAGGGACTGACCAGGAAGTGGGGGAGGGGGGAGGAGCCGACCAGGAAGTGTGGGGGGGGGGAGGAGCCGGGTCGGCCCAGTTTTTATAATTGGTTATTAACATGAGAACTAATCACTCCCCTCCTTCCCCCATCGGAAGGACAAAGTCTCGCACCGAATGGACATACCCCCCCTCCCCCAGGGGCTTCTAACTGAGGGGACCCCATCGGAGCGAGCCCTTTTGCTAAGGGGACCCTGCAGATAAAAGGCCCAAAGGGGAAAAGCCCATGAAATAAAAGCGTCCCTGTCGGGGGCGGTCCGGGAGCAGCTCCTCCAGCGCCCTTGCAGAGATCCTCAAGATGGACACATCTGTCTTATCTCTGAATCACTTGGCCAATCACCTCAAACACTGGAAACGAGTCCAGACCCTGCGTCTCTAGTTCTAGGAAACCGGATTTGGAACCTTTTAGAGCAGGGAACTTGCATCTTCAGGCTGGCCAACTGCCATGTTGCCACACGCAGACACATAGCAGGGACACACACGCAGAGTTTTCCCCATTAGAAGGATGAGGTTTTGCTAAGGACTTAATTAATTAATAATTTAATTAATTAATTAATAATTAATAATATAATAAATTAAATTTAAAAATAAAAGTGAGTTGGATGGGCCCTTAATCCACGAATGAATTCATTTAGCCGTTGCCAGATTAACTTCACCTGTAACAAAAGGTTCTGGGATAGGATGTGGAGACACACCGAATCATTCATTGTAAAACTGTGCATAGCGAGTAAGTTGTATTAGTTCTAGCCCTGGGCAAATGAAAAGCCCTTTGAGGCATTTGCAAAATAGACCATAAGGGGCCTTTCATGTCCGTCTTACAGGGCGGCTGCCATCTTGAATCCCGAGCCTGACAGCAGTTTCTTGATGATGGTATCTGCAGTCAGACTGAGAACGATAGTAGAGCCCCATAAGAGCTTAAAGTAATAATTAAATTAAATTAAATTAAGTTCCAACAATCAGAGCTTCAGGCAACTCAGCTCTCAAGGATCACTTATATTAAATAAAAAATACTGACTATAATATCACATTAGTAATAGTAAGAGACTCAGCACAGAAAAATCACAACTCAACTTGATATAACGAGTGACATAACATGCGAAATAGCTGCTTTTTCTTTCCTCCAATCAACATATATTTATGTATTTGATATTATTTAGCAATAAATATTTTAATAATTAATATTAATTGTATAATAATACACAATTGCATTAATACATAATAATGTATTAATGAATTTTATATTATTTATAAATTATTCTTCTTCACTAACATAACTGCCTGTATTGAAATCCCATTCCTTAAGACAAAAAATATATAGATTTTTGACTTTAACTTGACAAATGAATCTTTGTTTCTTTTTTTTTTCTTTTTTTAATTTAATAGCCTTTTATTTACAGGATATATACATGGGTAACTTTACAGCATTAACAATTGCCAAACCTCTTGTTCCAATTTTTCACCTTTTACCCCCACCCCTTCCCCAGATGGCAGGATGACCAGTAGATATTAAATATATAAAAACATAAATTAGATACACAATAAGTATACATGACCAAACCGTTATTTTGCTGTACAAAAAGAATCAGACTCTGAAATATTGTACAATTAGCTTGTGAAGGAAATAAAAAATGCATGTGGGCATAAATATAGGGATTGGGAGTTCAATGTAGTGGTTCTTAGTCATCTCCCAGAGTTCTTTCTCCGGGTGTAGCTGGTTCAGTTCATTCCTGCTCCATTGGAAATGATTTGGTTGATCTCTTTGCTGAGGATGGCCAGATCCATCAGAACTGGTCATCATATATACTATATATAACAATACTTGTTGTTGAAGTATATAATGATCTCCTGGTCCTGCTCATTTCACTCAGCATCAGTTCGTGTAAGTCTCTCCAGGCCTTTCTGAAATCATCCTGTTGGTCATTTCTTACAGAACAGTAATATTCCATAATTTTCATATACCACAATTTATTCAGCCATTCTCCAACTGAGGGACATCCATTCAGTTTCCAGTTTCTAGCCACTCCAAAGAGGGCTGCCACAAACTGAATCTTTATTTCACAAACTTCTCTATCCGTATCATTTTGAAAGAATGAGAAACTTCAGGAAGTGAATATTATACATATGACAAATTTAGGCATTAATTTAACTCTTGCTGAGCCACAAATTCAGATCAAATCATCAAGATCTTTCCCACTTGCAGCTTATTATAATAATGCAGTTGCCTTAATATTAGTCTAACTAATAGATTCAGTATTGCAAAAACAAGTTTTTACTGTTCGCTTACCCTGATCATAGAAATTTTGCTGTCAAAGCTGTAAGCAGACATATGCTTTTAACAGCATCAAAATTGGTCTTCAAGGCCTACGCCACTATAAATAGCCGAGCACATGGAACCAGGTAGACAGATTTCTCATATGGGAAAATAAATGAAGAAAAATCCAACCCTACCTTATTCCCAGGGACAGATCTTCACAAGCCTTAGACGTTAATTACTGCTTCCACTGAGCTGCTGACTCTCCGTTTTTGTCTTAAAGTTCCCTTTTAAAGCTGGTCCAAGGACACAACAAACCTAAGAATGAAACTCAGAAAGAATATTCAAGGTCCTAAAAAACTTTCCCCAATAATCTCACGAATTACAGTTGTTTATATAAAAAAAATCATCAGGCCTTCTAAAACCCATTCTCAAAAAGTATATAAGATTTTTATTTACTTAAATATTCTTTCCTAAAAGTATTTGCTTTTCTTAAAACAGCTTAAAATTTATCATGATGTTAAAAAGATGATCACTAGACTTTCATGAAATAAATTAACTGGAAACCTCAAGTCTTACAGCTATCTTTTTTTTTTTTAAATTAAATAACTTTTTATTGACAGAACCCATGCCAGGTTAATTTTTTACAACATTATCCCTTGCACTCACTTCTGTTCCGATTTTTCCCCTCCCTCCCTCTGCCTTCTCCCCAAAGATGGCAAGCAGTCCTATACATGTTAAATAGATTGCAGTGGATCTTGGATACAATATATGTGTGCAGAACCGAACAGTTTTCTTGTTGCTCAGGGAGAATTGGATTCAGAAGGTAGAAATAACCTGGGAAGAAGAACAAAAATGCAAGCAGTTTACATTCATTTCCTAGTGTTCTTTCTTTGGGTGTAGCTGCTTTTGTCCATCCTTGATCAATTGAAACTAAGTTGGATCTTGTCTTTGTGGAAGAAATCCACTTCCTTCAGAATACATCCTCATACGGTATCGTTGTTGAAGTATATAATGATTTCCTGGTTCTGCTCATTTCGCTCAGCATCAGTACAGCTATCTTTTTATTCAACTTTAAAACAAAAGTAAATTCTTAAAATTGGTATTTATTAAAGCTAAGTTGGTGTAAAATACATCCCCAAAGTTCCATAAAAACCAAAATAAATCCCTAATCATCACAAATTCCTAAGTACCATCCCCCTCTGGTTAAAGGTGTTTTCGATGGGAAGGATATTCAATTTTTCTGAGCCAAAAAAATTATACCCAGTTAAATTAATCTTATCACAATCACAAAGTTTACCAGATCTTTAAAAATTTTCTTTCTTTTGTCTTATTCTAGAGTATAAATTCACTCTGATATAAAATATATCACTAGAAATTTAAAAAAAAAACCATAGCTAATAGCTTACTGGATTGCATAATAGAAGAAAATTTAGACAATATCAAAAATGATAACATGTATTTTAAACTTTAAACAAAAGCCATTACCAATCAGGCAGCCTCAGTTCAGGTAAGTGTGCTTCCATATGACCTTATACAGAAAAGCATTCATCTCATCACCATTGGCAATGTATATTGATCACATTAAAAATCCATGTAATAGTATCAAGTCTGAAGCAATTACATCTAATTAAAGAGATAATAAAAACAGTTGACATTCATATAATTCTATGCTAAGCATTTTATAATCATGTGATCCTCAAAACTAGCCTGGGTGCTATTATTCTCCTTTTACAGACCAGTAAACAGAAGTAAACAGATATAAGGTAACTTTCGTGGGATCCTACAGCTAACAAATTTCTTAATGCCAAATAAGAAATGTCTTTTGTGTTAGGTTCTAATTTACTATAATTATCCTGTTAGAAGAGCACATTGAGACCCTGTTTTTACAATTTCCTTCAGGACAGATTTTGGCTTAAATGAAATCAAATCCAGATTTATAATCGCTAATGGTAACATTTTGATTTCCAGGGTCTAGAACTTCAAAAGAAAAAGATTATTATCCATAAATTCATATATTTCTTTCCCCCCATCTCCACATAAGCTTTTCCCTTGCTTCCTTAGAGAACTTGATTCTCAATTCCTTGCCTCTTTTAAGTATCTGAGATTTATAAAATGAGGAGCTGCCTGAAGTATTTTAGCTTTGAATTTCTAGGATTTCAAACTAGATATGCTAGGAAATTGCTAAGATATAGCTTCTAGGGGAAATGTAGCAGTAATCCTGAGGTCCCTGACCTTGGAGAGCTGTTCTAACATTCTGTCTGTCAATGATCCTTAGGAATATAATAATGTAGTTATAGATTTCTTTCCCTAGACTTTAGGGAAGATATAACAGTAACCCTGAGGTCCTCTGATCTTAGAGTGCTATCGTTCTAACAATCTGTCTGTTGATCCTAAAGTCTTTTGGCCTTGGGAACATAATAATATAGTTATAGATTTCTTTCCCTAGACTTTAGGAGGGCTATTGTTCCAATAATCTGTCAATGATCCTAAAGTCTCCTGGCCTTGGGAAGATAATAATGTAGTTATAGATTTCTTTCCCTAGACTTTAGGGAAGATATAGCAGGAATCCTGAGGTCCTCTGACCTTAGAATACTGTTGTTTTAACAATTTCTCCATCAATGATCCTAAAGATTCCTGGTTTTAGGAATATATAATGTGGGAAACTTTTGCTGCCAGATAACCATCTGTTGGTCAGGAAAGGGTTTCTAGACAACGTGAGACTCAACTTCTACTCTAGACCATAAAATTCATTAGGTCGTATCCCAGACCACTCCTCCTTGGATCCCAAGCCAAAATTGCTCCAGTGACGAAAACTGGATCTCTCTGTCTTTTCCTATAAACCTTCCCCCTGGTTCTTTGCTAAATCCTATCTTCTAAACTCGTGACCTACTTCAGTTGGCGTCACAATTAATAAACTTTGCCCTTTGACTTGGAGATGGGTTCAAACCTGCAGATTCTTTTGAGACGCCCCGAGGTGCCAGATGTGACCCCAACCTCTTGGGGTTTCTCTTTTGGAACCTCAACAAGATTTCCCCGGTAGAGACCTCGTGTGTGTGTGTGTGTGTGTGTGTTCCATCTCCATATATTTGTGTGTAGTGCTAGATTTAATATGGGCTTTCTACATATTATCTTGAAAAGTTGGTGATCAACCAGTTGTTCGATTACCCTTACTCCTAGGCTAAAGCCGTCTAAAGACTGATTTCTAAAAATGTTTCCTTTGCAAGTTCTAGGTTACTGGGTTTTTTCTCTTGATAACTACTTCAGTTCTCCAATAATCTGCCTTGATTGGATCCATGACCCTCAAATCTGGAGCCGAATGAGAATGTGAGCCAGACTTTGGGGGCACTTGTCTTCATGCACCTCACACTCTAGATTAACTGTGGAGACATCAGTGGCCTGTGAAGCCAGTGTGGCTCCTCCATCCCTATCCCATGAGCTGTAGACAGCTGGGCTTTCCTACTACCTTAACAACAGTTGTGATACTCTTTACAGTCATGCCTAAAGATCTGTTTTCCAGAAAATGGTGTGGACTCCTTCCAGTTTCCTTCTAGGGTTTTAGAAACGTGGAGTTCAACTATTCATATCCTAGACCAAAGGAGCCATGGTCTTCCCCACTCCTCCCCCCAGCCCCACCATCTCTCCTCCATCCAGGCCTGAGCCATCTCTGGCCCCACCATCCTCCCCCCGGCCCCATCCTCCCCCCGGCCCCACCATCCTCCCCCCAGCCCTGCTCCTCCCCCCGGCCCCACCATCCTCCCCCCAGCCCCACCATCCTCCCCCAGCCCCATCATCCTCCCCCCGGCCCCGCTCCTCCCGCTACCGCATCCTCCCTATCCACCATCATCCTCCTCCATGCCCATCCTCCCCAAGCCCCTACATCCTCCCCAGACCCACATCCTCCCGCCCCTCTCCAGCTCCACCATCTCCCCAACCCCATCCCTCCCCGAGCCCCATCCATCCCCAAGCCCCAATCCTCCCCAGCACCCATCATCTCCCCCACTCCTCTCTCCCACCAAAGTCTCGCTCACCCAGCTACGCATCTCAACTCAAGCCTGCATCAGAGACCAAGGGGCATTTCTGCGCATCCCGCCTCTTCCAGAACCCAGCAACAGCAGGCAGACAAGCCTCCACCCTACCCTCAGACACTCAGGGCCCTCTCCTCTCCAAGTGTCTGCAGATTGCGGCCTCCCTTTGCTCGCAGCCTCAGTTTCCACATCTGTAAAATCAAGCAATTGGACCCAATTACCTCGAAAGTCCCTTCCGGCTCTAAGGTCGTCTTGCCCTTCCCGGAGCAAAGGTGGCGTTGAGAAAGCCTTCAGACTTGTGAGCCAGCTCTCCCACCCCTGCCCTTTGGTTCCTGCCACCCGCATTTTGAGACTTTCAACCTTGAGCCGTCACCACTTGACATCCCCGAGGCTGCTGGGAATACTCAAGTTACGGTTCAAGACCTCTCCATTCTACCGTGCTCTCCTCCTCCCTCCTCCCTCCTCATTCTCCCTCCTCTTTCCTCCCCTCCTCCCCCTCCTCCTCCCCCTCCTCCCCTCACTGCATAGGAGACTGGAGCCAATAGGCGATTCTGTGTTAAATTGTTCCCACCTTAAGCATTCCCTTCCCTTCTCCAGCTTCGACTTTACGAGAAACAACGCAGGAAAGCGCTTGACGCCCTGCCCACGGCAGACACCTACCAGAGCGACCGAGGCACAGTTTTATCGAGGAACCCGAGCTCGAGCCCGCCAAGCCGAGTTCAGTGTCCTACCACTTCCCTCCTCCTCTTTTCCCTGAGACTCGAAACCAGGTGGTTTAGGAAGCGCTTCACGTCTGAGTCCCACAGGTGCCAACGGAGAAGGAGGCGAGGGGCCCCATCCTCCCATCCCGGCTCCACGCGCAGCCTCTCCCTCCACCTGTGGGGAAGTGAGTGTGACCGAGGCAGGAAGGGCGTCTCCGGCCTGCTTTGTTCCCTAGGTGCTCGCCCTGGTCCAGGGCGCCGGAGCCGGGGAGAGGAGCCCGAGGGAGGCCGGGGAGAGCCTGAGGGAGGCCGGGGAGAGCCTGAGGGAGGCCGGGGAGAGCCTGAGGGAGGCCGGGGAGAGGAGCCCGAGGGAGGCCGGGGAGAGGAGCCCGAGGGAGGCCGGGGAGAGGAGCCCGAGGGAGGGGAAGAGCCGAGAGGAACAGGGGAGAACCAAGAGCCAGGAAGAAGCGAAGGAGACGAGGAGACGGAGAGAGCGAGGAGCGGGGAGAGGCCAGGGAAGCGAGAAAGGACCAAGAGGAGCGAGAGAGAGAGGCGAGAGAGCCAGGGACAGAAGGAGCAAGGGAAGCGAGAACAGGAGCCGAGAACACCCCTCCTGCCTCCCCGCACCTTTTTTTTTCCGGATGGTTTCTCAAGCGGAGGAGCTTTTGTGAAATATAAGGGATGTATATATGAGGATGAAGGGGTGAACGGGCCAGAGGCTTCGATGGCCATTCCCCAACCCCAGGACGATGGCCCCGTCAGCCCTCACCCCAACACCGCTGCCCCAAGCCCTGGGGATGTTCAAAAAGAAAGCAGCTCCCCCGAATAAACACTCCCGCCTGCAAGGAGCAGCCTGCGGGATCGGCCGGAGCGGGCCTGCGGAGGCTACTGAGAACATTCAGGACAGTGGGGAAAGGTCATTCTAGCTTCGGGAAAGCGGTGAAAGAAGCGAAAGAGGCTTCCTGTCCGTGGGGAGTTTTGGGCCTGGAGGGACGCGAGAGGGCGGGCAGGGCCAGCCAGAAATGGGCATGAGTGGGAGAGCTTCTGTGCCGGAGGAAGCCTCGCTTGGTAAGTCCTAGAGGGCCCTGGGGCTGCGGACGGAAGCAAAGGGTTTCTGCGCCGATTCCGTGAGGGCAAGGAGACCCCTAGGCGCGTCTTGCAGAGAGAGGGCCCAGGTGCACAGACGCCCTCGGCAGGTCTACTCCGTCCGAGAGTGAGGCTTGCCTCCAGGCCGAAGGAAAGTGGAAGCGCGGGCCGCTGGGCAGGCGGGAGGAGGGCGAATGCTCGGGTCCCAGGGAGGGCAGCTCGGGCACTGGCTGCTTCGCCTTGCCACTAGGGAGACCTGAGCGGCTAGCTGTCCGAGGAGGGTGCAGGCAGCCGGGCAAATCCACGTGCCCTGGGAGGGCCTTCCAGAAGCCAGCCCTGGCTCTGAGGAGATGAGAAGATGGGGAGGGGGGAGGGGAGGGGAGGCGGGGGGGTGTGTGTGTGGGGGGAGGGGGGCAGGGGCAGGGGCGGCGGCTCTGAGCACCCCCCGGGGAGCAGCGCCTTTGTCTTTCTCCCGGTTCAGAGACCCGGCCTCCGGGGGGCGCCGCCGCTGTCACCGTCCCCGGCTTCCTCTGGCCTCTCTGGGCGCAGAGCCGGCGGCGGGGCCCGGGCAGGACGCCCACCGGCCCTTTGGCGCTTGCCCGGAGCTCCCCTTGCCGCCCAGGACC
Organism: Sarcophilus harrisii; assembly: GCF_902635505.1. NCBI lineage: Eukaryota > Metazoa > Chordata > Mammalia > Dasyuromorphia > Dasyuridae > Sarcophilus > Sarcophilus harrisii. The sequence goes on from NC_045428.1 coordinate 601,267,677, forward strand.
GGGGGTCAGTCCCCAACTCCGCCAGCATCGCGACTTGCCCCGCAGCGCCCCCGGTGGCTGATCGTGGTAGCGCAGGGGCCGGTCACGTGGGGAAGTCGAGGCCCGGGCAGGGCCCCTGGTGCCCCTCCCCCCCGCCCCCCGGGCTTCAGCTTGGCTCCGAGCATGGGGCCCGGCCTCTGCCTCCTGCTCTGCCTCGGTGAGTCCCGGGCCTCGCCGGGGGGGCCGGGGGGGTCACGCCCCTTCCCGAAGTACGGGCCAGGCTGGGGGGGGGGGAGCTGGGGGGGGCGCAGGGTGCTGGGAGGGGCACGGAGGGAAACAGCCGGCTCACGGGGGCTTCTCCTGCAGGGCTGTGTCTGGGCCAGAACCGGAGGTCCCCGGAGGGTGAGTCCTCGGCCCCAGCAGCAGCCCCTCCCCCCTGGCGTCCTCCTCTCCTCTTCCCCGGGGGGCTGGGTGGGGGTCCCCGGAGCCGCCGACGCTCTGGGGGGGCTGGGTGAGGGGGCCCCTGGAGCCCCGGCCCTGGCTCGACTCCTGGGGGGCTGGGGGGTGGGGGGGGCCTCCTGGAGCCCCGGCCCTGCGTCCCCTCAGGGTCCCCCGCGTCCGCTCCGTGGGGCCCCCCCTGGCAGAGGGGTCGGGCGAGTGTGGCTCCGTCCAGGCTCGCGCTTCGGCTGCAGAGGGCGCCATACCAGCCTGTGAACACTTCTCTTCTGACCGAGCTCCTCTTCCTCGGCCACAGTCTCGGGCCTCTGCAGTGTCCTGCCCTTCTGTCAGGCTCCTAGTCGCGCCTGAGAGGTGGTGGCAGGTACCAGCCCCTTCGGCGGCCCAAGAAGTTCTCTTCTGGAACCTCCCAGGCCCAAGTGCCTTTCCCAGGCCCTTCTCCAGCCCGGCTTCCCAAGGGCCTCCCACCCTTCCAGTACCCTTCCAGGCTCCTGTCCCCACCAGCCTCCCCGTGGAGAGCCCACCGGTGACCGCTGGCCAGCTCCCTCTCCGGCACCTTCCACCCCTTCCCCAGACCTTCCGAGCCCCTTCCCAGCACTCCCCCCCTTCCCATAGCTCCCCATCCTTCCCAGAGCCCCTTCAACCCCTCCCCAGCCCCTTCCCAAGCCGTTTCCTTTTTCAAGCCTTCCATTTTGCTTTAGGCCAGCCCCTGCTCCTAACGGATCCAGCCCCTTCGTTGAGTGCCCCTTCTTAGACCCCAGCCCCTCGAGCCCCTCCCAAGAGCAGCAGCCCCGGCGCCCAGCTCCCGGCTTTGTCTCTGCAGGGCTGTACCCCCGGCCTGCCTTCTGGGCCGAGCCGGGCCAGGCCGTGGCCCGAGGGAGGAGCGTGGATCTGCTCTGCCGGTCCCACCTGGGCCTCTCCCACTTTGCCGTGGCCCGGGAGCGCAGGCCCCTGCTGAGGATGAACAGCAGTCGCTCCGTGATCAGCTTCAGGATCCAGGCGATGACCAAGGACCACGTGGGCACCTACTCCTGCTACGGGTTCCCCCCCTTCTCCCCGCACCTCTGGTCTCACCCCAGCAAGGCGCTGGTGCTGGAGATGACAGGTGAGAGCGCCTCCGCCCCAGGGAGGGGGACGGCCCCCGGCTTCCTCGGCAGTGGCCCCAGCCGGGCCCGTAGGGCTTCCCGGGGGGGGGGGTGAACTCCCCGCCCTGAATCCTTTGCCCCCGCTCCGATGCCAGAGCCGCGCCCGGTGTTCCCACAGATGCCGCCATCTCTCCCGCCTTCTTCTTCAGCCTGGCCCAGCTGAGCCTGGCGGGGCTGAGTCTGCTGTTCTTTGGAAGGCTGGGGACCAAGACCCTGGTCAGGTGGTGGAGCAGGAGGGGGCAGCCCAGGCCTGCGGAGGCCCCGGCGTGAGCCCCGGGGGTCCCAGCCCTGCTTCTGGATTGTGGAATAAAAGGTCAAGACCGGCTGGAGTGGCCTGTGTTTGTGGTGGGGCAGGGTGGAGGGGGCGGGCGACGGGCACTGCCTGCCTCCAAGTCCCGCGGGCCACGCCCCGGGCTCCGTCCGTCTGTCCACACGTCTCTCTGATCCTCGGCTTCCCTTCACCTTCTCCGCCTCCCGAGGTCCTCTCAGCTCCATCCCGGGCTCCTCTCGCCCCTCCCTCTGCCCGCCTGGCAGCAGGGGGCCCAGGGCCCGGAGGGTGGTCGGGGTCTGCAGGCGGTACCTTCAGACTCACCGCAGACGTTCCGCTCGTGGCCCTGGACAAGGCTCAACCTCTCGGTGTGAATGAATGAATGGGAGAGCGGAGCCCAAATGCTCACGGCCTTAGAACGTCATGTTAGGCTCTAGGCCCGGGCTCTCAAGCTTTTCCATCTCAGGGCCTTTACACTCAGAAAAATTACTGTGAACATAAAAGAGCTTTTTGGCTAACGGGGGTTTTATCTCTTATCGTATTAGAAATACGGAAATAATAGTGAATAGGAAATAATAAGGAATAGTTTTATTAGAAATAGAAACGGGTATGTTTTTAATAATTAACATTTGATATATAACATACACAGTGGATTTAAAAATTTATATTAATTTGCATAAAATAATAATAAACCCATTACATGTTGATTAAAAAAAAACCCACTATAATTTCCAAATTAAAAAAAAAGCCCCAGACCGAAGAGTGCTCATTATGTTACATGTCAGTACAACTCTCTTTAATGCCCGGCTTCCAGAAGGGAAGTTGGCTTCTCGTGTCTGCTGCTGCTTCTGCTTTGGTACGTGCCCCAGAAAGGAAATCCAGTCTCACACAGACGTTGAGTTGGAAAAGGGAAGCGTGTTCTAGTAGGTAAATAATGTCTTAGTGTCATTGGAAAATAGTCTTGCCATTGCAGACCTTCTGAAAGGGTGTTAAGGACTCCCAGGGAGCTCCGAGAGCTCATTGTCCAGACACAAATAGAGGCAGCAAGCGAGACAGACCTTGCCTTCGAGACCCTCAGCTTCTAACAGGGGAAGACAGCGCATGAAAGCGCCCGGGGTTGTCCTTCGTTCTGGAGAGGAACCACGATGAGCTCACCAGGAGAAGTCGAGATTCGCGTTCCGCCTGGCTGATAGGGGCTTCGGACTCGCTAGCCCCACAGGTCGACACCCCAAGTCCACGAACGTTTGGACTAACCTTATTTTAATTCTGCTCTGCTCAGAACAGCACCTTCTGCTGCAGGCACCCACACCAAGAGGACCTGTGCCAGTGTCTCCTCCGTGGCATAAATCGATTTAAAGTTCCTGACCTCAGAGTGTCCTCGGACCCCTTTTGAGCCTTAGTCCTTGCGGTTCTTCATAAAACAGTCTTTTGCTAAGTCACTTGGCTTCCAAGATGTGGGCGGCCCCAGAGTTAGCCTCCCCAGGAGGGTTGGAACACTCGGCAGGGATATAGGAAAGGATGGCTAAAGGGACCTGGTTTGGGGAGGAACTGATGGGAGGCTTAGTTCCCAGCAAGAAAGGACCCGGGTCCCAGAACAGAGTCTGAATTGAGTTTGAGGGGAGAGAGGTGAGTAAAATCACAGGTGTCAAGCAAGAAGGAATAAGGACCCAGATGTACAAAATATCTACACCGATTATGTAGGCAAAGGACGAGGAAACTGGGACTGTGTGTGTGTGTGTGTGTGAGACAGTTAACTCTAAGCATTTATTGAGCACCTACTATGTGCCAGGCATGAGGGTTCACATCAGGGAATACAGGAAGAGAGGTTAAAGACTGTCCCTGTCCTGAAGGAGCTCCCAGTCTAACAGAAGGAGACAGTCTGTAAACTACTTGTGTCAGTAGATAAAACAGAAGAATCCACAGGGTGGTTGTGAAAGTGGAGTTTACTTGGGACTTGAAGGAAGACAGGAAGTCATGGGTGCTGGGCTGGCGCCTAGAAGAAAATCACAAACCGATCAAAGTGATGCTCTCACACAGAAGAAATGACACAGAGGGAGGTTTTAGAGGGACCCGGGCAGACATCCTGAACAGAGCCAGGAAGAGCATTTGTGCAATGATAGCAACATGACAAAGCCGACAACCTTGAACAACCTGGAATTCTGGTCGACAGCAGGGACCGCCTTTTGCTTCTTTTTGGATCCCTGGCGCATAGTGCCTAGAACATAAGTAGGAATCGAATAAATATTTGTTGTACTGAACAATGGCCAAAGATGGCCACCAGTGTAGAGAGAGGCATGGACTCATGGTGTGGACAAAGCAAAATGGGATTGGGCTGCTGGGCGAATTCAGATTTCATCTCAGACACTAGTGGCGTGGTCCTAGGCAAGGCACTAATTTCTCTTGGCTCAGTTTCCCTCATCTGTAAAATGAGCAGAAAGAAGAAAAATGCAAACTGCTGCCAAAAAGCCCCAAATGGGATCAAGAAGAGACACAGTTAGGATAACAATACTAGAAAACAGTGGATCTGAATCAAATGAGTTTCCAGGCCATGAAACATGTTTCCCTCATTTCTTGGACATATTTTAAAAATCTTTAATAATAGCTTTTTCTTTTCTTAGTTTTCTTTTTTTGCTGAGGCAATTGGGGTTAAGTGACTTGCCCAAGGTCACACAGCTAGGAAGTGTCAAATGTCTGAGGTCAGATTTAAAATCAGGTCCTCCAGATTTCAGGGCTGGTGCTCTATGCATTGCACTATCTACCTTTCCCCTAGCTTTTTATTTTCAAAATACATGTGAAGATAGTTTTCAACATTCATCCTTATAAAACCTTGTGTTCCAAGATTTTCTCCTCCCTTTTCCCCAACTGCCTCCCTAGACAGCGAGTAATCCAATATAGGTTAAACTTGTGTAATTCTTCTAAACATATTTCCACGTCTCTCATGCTGCACAAAAAAAATCAGATCAAAAAGGAAAAAAAATGAGAAAGAAAAAAGCAAGCAAACAACAACAAAAAAGTGAAAATGCTGTTGGGCTCCACACTCAGTTCCCACAGTCTCCCTCTGGATGCAGAAGGTTCTCTCCATTACAAGTCTATTGGAATTAGCCTGAATCCCCTGGAAAAGAGCCACGACCATCAGTTGATCGTCACATAATCTTGTTGCTATGTACCATGTCCTCAGTTCCTGCCAGTCTCTCCAGGTCTCTCAGAAATCCTCCTGCTGGTCGTTTCTTACAGAATATTCCATAAGATTCATATATTGGGCAGTTTCTTACTTGTGCCATAGGCACGGGCTGTGTTGGTATCCACATTGGACAATTTCTGTCATCTTGGGACAACGTTGCTTCTTAACGTATCTTTCCGAATTCATTCCCTCAGTGGGGACAAGACCGCTCTAAGGAAAAACAAAACAAAACAAACCCCACAAATCCTAACTCATATTTTGGGGTGTCGGTGATAATGGTGAGTATGAATGTTGGGATTTTCCAGGTTTTCCTGGACTTCTGACAATAGTTTTGGATAAAACAAGAAACTTTCATCCATCAAGATGACCTTTTATGAACCTGCCCACAAGTGTAGTTTCTTCACAGCAGTGACTAGCAGTTATCCCCTTCTCCCTCACAGTTGTATTGTTCTCACAACTTCTGGAAGCTTGCCTGTGGACGGACCTATAACATCTTCTCCTGCAGGTCCCTTTTGTTTCCTGAGGATTAGTTAAGCTGCTTTGCAGCAAATTAGTTGGCCAGTTCTTGTAAAACAGTTTTTTCTTAATCAACTGCTTTCATTTGTGTTTCAGGACAATTGATCCTGTTTGAGTAATCTTTGAAATGCTCGACTTTTCCATGCCAACGGCCATTTGCAATATTTCTGACCATCACTGATGTATACTCTTTAAGAGCTGCAACTTTTGCACATTTCCTAGGAGTAATATTTATTCTTAAAAACCATGGAATTAAAAAACACAACTAAAAATGGTGATTGTTCAGTCCTGTCTGACTCTTTGTAGCCCCTTTTGGTGGCAAAGATTGGCAAAGATACTCGAACGGTTTTGCCATTTTCTTTCCTAGATCATTTCACAGATGAGGAAACTGAGGCACACAGGGTTAAGTGATCTTGCCCAGGATCACACAGCTACTAAGGCTGGATTTGATCTGAGGTCTTCCTGAGTCCAGATTTGGTGCTTTATCTGCTGTGCCACCTAGCAATGTACCTGGTACAAAGTCTAGTTGTCAACGGAAAAAGAATTAAAGATGGGGAACCGGTTTGCTTGGTTTCTTTCATCTGGTCAAGAGTATTGGCTCGTTCTAGTGCTTTAGGAAAAGCCCCATCCCAAACCTTTCTCAGAAAATGGAGCCCTGTAGTGATGAAGAAAGCCACACACCAGAGAGGCCTGCCAGCCGGAAACCAGCATTTTCACACTTTCTGTGGATATTTGCTTGCATTTTGTTCTCCTTCTCAGGTGGTTTTGTTTTTTTTTTTTTCTTTCTAGATCCGATTTTTCTTGTGCAGCAAGATGACTGTAAGTATGCATACATGTATTGGATTTAACATGTACTTCAACATTTAACACGGACTGGACGGCCTGCATCTGGGGAGGGAGGGATACTTTGGATCAGAAGGT
>NC_045428.1:602740759-602857188 GCF_902635505.1 Sarcophilus harrisii
TAGGATAGGAAAGGGAAGTCTTTGATCTCTCTAGACTGGGGTATGGGAAGGTTTTCTTTTCTTTTATGTATGTTTGAATAGTTTTTGCAATGTTTGTAAGCATTAATTAAGTAGCTACAATTTGATTGGTACAGTGCCAAAAACGGGGTATCTGAAGAAAAGCAAATGGCAGTCTGCTCCTGAGGAAGTCACACAATCTAATGACTGGAGCACCCAATTTCACCCAAAACATACATTTAATCCATGTATTTGAAATTTTGTTATTCAACATAAATGGTCTTTGAGCAAGTTTCTGTAGGTGGGCTTAGTACAGGTTGAGTCTGATTGCAAAGTGTAATCTAAAACATATTGCAGGCTCTTAAGAAATTCTTGGTGATTTGAACTGCATTACAATGTAGAAGACTTTAAGGGAGAGTACCATGAAGTGGGACTGGATATAGAGATTAGAATCAAGTTGATAAGGGCCTTAAATGTTTTATCAACAGTAGAGAATCACAGGGCTGGAATTTGCTGAAACAATAATTCTAGAGAGAAGTTATTGGTTCTTTCAGTCCATGAATCAAAGCTACTGTTTATTTTAGAATTCTCAGTATCTAGACTAAGGTTATGATAGTTGCAAGAAAAGAACTTGAAAGGTTGAATAAGCACAAGATATTACTAATGTTAGTCACCCAAGTACATTGAGGAAATAGACATTCTATTCAAATGTATTTTGCTTCAACCTAAGGGCAGAAGAGCTGATCTCCACAGAAATATTTAAAACCTGGGAATGTTTTTGGTAGATCTTGGTATTAGGGTGGCCTAAATGAAATCAGGCTGGGTGGATTGTAGAGTCATTTTCTCAGAACATTTAAAACATAGTACTTAATCCCCTAATGTAATCATCTAATAACAACAACAAACAATATTTACAATATTAAGTTCAAATATACAAGTGATTTTTATTTGTCTGGATTCTCTGATCAATTCACTCAAGACGGGATCATAGACTTAGAACTGGAAGAACCTTAGGAACAATGAATCTAACGCCTTAATTTTTATTGATTTTACTTAATTTCACTAATTTTACAATTAAGATTTACAACTTAAATTTACAATTGACATGTAGCAAAGAGAAATGGTTCTCCCATAGTCACAAAGCTAATAAGGCTTTGACAGGGTATTTGAACCCAGCGCTTCCTGACTCTAAATCCAGTGCTTTCTCAATTATTCCACACTTTATAAAGTTTTTAAAATTACTTTTCATTTTAATATCTCTCAAATCAATATGTTCTAGAAAATCAAAAATATGGGTTTAATCTTCCAGTGAAATAAATTTTCTATGCCCACATAATTTCTTGGAAGAGTGTTGAAATAACCCTAGGAGTGAGATTACATGTTATATATGCTTTTTCACAAATTACAGAAGTGCTCCCTTGAAAGCAGATTTTAATAAGGGGTAAAAATGATGGATCTTAAGAGTGCAGTTGCCTAAGAAGATGATATGAGAGGGGCACCAAGCACAGAAAAATAGTGCAGCATGAGAAGGCTGTTTACCCGAAAAAGTAAATGTGGCTGAATTTTTAGTTTGAAAAGTTAACAATGAAATAGAAGCTTCTAAAATCAGAATTTCCCTTTTTTATCTCAGTGATATTTATTGAAAGACTCTTCCAGGTATTTTGTGGAATGTGTGTAGTAAGATAGGACACTGAATTCATTGTGCTAGAAAAAATAACTTATGCTGGTAAAGAAAGCAATTAAGAGGGTTTTCTTTTAGCTCTACTGGGTGGAAGAGGAAGATCAAAGAAAGGGAAAGACAACTGCTCCACAAGGTTGAGCTGATAATCACTGATGATCGGGAAAAGTGAAAGCTACTCAATTTATAAGTAGCTTCTTTGTTTCTTCAATTAAACTAATTAGATAATCATAAGTTATATTGATGTCATTTTACCATTGTCCGGGGGATTTGTTGTTTTTTTTTGTTTGTTTGTTTGTTTGTTTGTTTGTTTTTTGACAAAGGTTTTGGAATGGTTTGTTATTCCCTTCTCCAGTGGACTAAAGTCCATATAACAAAGCTTTGGTTTTTCTAATAGCAATACATGACAAGGAGAGTTGGATTATAGGGAAAGTTGAGAAGCAGAGAACTGATGCTTTTGAATTATGGTGCTAGCGAAGACTTTTGAGAGACTCTGGGACACCAAGGAGATCAAATCAGTCAACACTTAAGGAAAATAATTCAGGGTATTCACTAGAAAATTAAATACTGAAGCTAAAGTTTAAATTATTTATCCACATAATGAGAAGATGGGACTCATAAAAAGAGACCCTGTTGGGGAAGATTAAAGGCAAAAGAAAAAGAAAACAGTAGAAAATGAGATGTATACATAGTATTATGGAAAGTTATGTGTGAAGATAGATAGAAATCTCAGTCCCCCTGAGGACTGATATGTAAAGGATAAAAGGATCTGACATGTTATGGTCCATGGGATCACTATGAGGTGAACAATAACAACAAAATATTAATATTGTTCTTTGAGGATTATAAAGAATTTTCCTTACATTATTTTGATCATTCACCAGAACTCTGTGAGATATTTTCCCCATGTATAGTGGAGAAAATAGTCTCAGAAAAGTGAAGTGATTTGCTAAATGTCACATATCTAGAAAATTGCAAATATAATATTTGAGACACTATTTCTACTCTGCATTGGTGCCTTTTCAATGACCAATATTCCCAACTACATAATGAACAGGAAGATGTGACTGTTGAATAAATATCAGTGACATTTGAAATATTGTGATGAATTGGATAAGTACCAGAAAGAAGATCGAAGGGACGCAAATGTTGGACAAATTTTCAAAAACACAGAAGAGAATAAAATCTATAAAATGACCTTAAGTTCAATTTCAGGAGAAATTAAAAAATATATATAGATATATGTGTATATATATATATATATATAGTATATATTATATACTATACATATATATGCAAATATATATATCCCTAAACAAGAAGGATCACAGAGAACCAATGACTCTATAGGGAATAAGTTAAGTTATTCTCTTTGTTGACAAGGTGACAAAGCTGTTTGGACATATAAATATATTGAGTATAATTTATCAACACAAGTGAGCATCTTGTCAATATCTCTAATGAACCTTCCTTCTACTGGCTCATTTTATAATTTATTATCATCACTATTTCTAAGTTGACTAAAGAATGTATAATATCTCCTCATAAATCACTTATATTGAAATATTCCTCATTAATTAATAAATTCTGAGCTCCCAACCCAGCTTATAAAATGTAAAATAAGCTAGGGAAATCTCTTCTCATCATATCTATCTCATCTTTCCTCCCTTCCCCCCATTCTTTCTGTATGTGTGAGTGAGAAAGAGAAACAGAAAGAAAAGGAGAGAAAGAGACAGAGAGGGAGAGAGGCAGAGATGGGTGTGGAGGAAATATAAGAACCCTGATGGCCATTTCAAGAAGATTATACAGTGAGACCAAATTTCCAGAATTGAAAGGTTAGCAGTTACAGATGCATAGATGATGGATACAGGTAATGATTGATTCAATCTATTTCATCACATATATTAAACATAGTAATTTATGTCTACTTGATGTCTTTTTTTAACTCAATTGTAGTGTCAGTAATTTGGGGCAGCTTTAGATCAAATAATTTAAGGGGACTGAGATTTCTATCTATCTATCTATCATCTATCTATCATATATATTAAAGTAGAAGAATGTAACAACATTGTTTCACTATAAAAATAATCGAAGGGGTGGATTCAGAGAAATATGGGAAGATCTGCATGCATTTAAATAAAGAGGGGTGAGAACACTTTATATAATAATTGCAACATTGTAAAGAAAAACTACTTTGAAAAACTTAAGAATTATCATCAGTGCCATTATAAATCAATCAAGCATTAAATATTTATTAAATCATATTCTGACTATGTACTAAAGAGTTGATTAAGTGCTAGGAATATGAAGGAGAGCAAAAACCGGTCCTGACCCTCAAGGACTGTACAATTTAGTGCGTGATATAAACATGTAAATGAGTATGTACAAAAATCTACAGACAGAATATATAAGAAATCATAAATCAGAGGAAGACTTTACAATTAAAGAATTAGAATTGTTTTCCATGGAAAATGGAATTTCATTTGGGACTTAATGGCAACTGAGGAAACCAAGAAGCAGAAAAGAGGGATTTCCAGATATGGAGAACAGTGCAAGTGACCAGAGTTGGTAGATGGAGTGTCTAGTCTGAAGAACAATGGTAGATATCAGTATCACTGGATCACAGAGCACATCGGGGAGAGGTAATATATAAGAATTGAATAAAATTCAATAAGCATTTATTAAAAATCTACTTTGTACCAGGAAATAGTCTATATGTTTGAGAGAAAAAAAGAAGCAATACATTCCTGGCCCCTTGTGGAACTTACAATTGAGAAAAGATTGAAAAGCGAGGGACAGGCTAGGAAAGGCTTTGAATGTTCAACAAACAGATTTACATTTGTTCCTAGAAGTGACAAACTACTGTAGTTTATTGGTGACATGTTAATTCCTGTGCTTTAGGATCAGTACTTTAGCAACAGAGTAGAAAATGGCCTGGAGTTAAGAAATAGTCTTGAGAGAACTAGAACAACTATTAGGTGATTATAATAGTCCAGGCATGAGGTGATAATGGCCTTCCTCATGGTAGTAGTGTCATAGTTGAAAAGGGAACACATCTAAGAGATGCTATGAAGGTAAAATTGAGAAGTTTTGTTAAGAGATTGATGGGATTGGTGGAAAGAGATCGAGCATGATTAGTACTTTGTAAGCCCAAATGTCAACAATCTTAAATAAACTAGAATAAGCTTTAATACTCATCCAATTCCCTGTTTAAAAAAAAAAAAAAAGGAAAGTAATGGGCATATGTTGGGGAAATGTGGTTTAAGAGTAAAGAGTAAAAAAAAAAAAGTTTTTTTAAGAGTAAAAAATAAAAGAATCAAAGAATTATTTGCTTTGTCAAAATGATGAGGTTTGAGTGGTCTAGATTCCTGATGGTTACTGGCAATATGAGAGTTGCCCTTTCAATCGGCCCGCAGGTTCTAGGAGTGAAAGAATCCACTCATTCCCGAATTTTTAGTTGAAAAATGAAATTTTATTGTTGGATAGAAATCAGTTTACCAAGAGATTGACTTCTAGAGTCTCAGATCTATTGGAAAATGGAAGTTTGCACTGAGAGAATGCAATTCTCAGAAGGATCCTGATAGCTGAGTGAGCTACCTGGGTTCATCTGCAAAAAAAGCCTTCATTGAAAGAAGCTGTTTTATTGGTTCTTAGGGAGGTCTGGGACAGCCCAAGCAGGTCAGAGCCAGTGGAGGTTGGGACAGCCCAAGCAGGTCAGAGCCAGTGGGGGTTGGGACAGCCCAAGCACTTTAGACCCAGTGGGGGCTGGGACAGCCCAAGTACTTCAAACCCAGTGGGGGCTGGGACAGCCCAAGCGGGTCACACCCAGTGGGGGCTGGGACAGCCCAAGCACTTCAGACCCAGTGGGGGCTGGGAAACCCAAACAGGTCACACCCAGTGGGGGCTGGGGCAGCACGCCCAAAGAGGGTCACACCCAATGGGGGCGGGGGCAGCCCAAGCTGGTCACACTCAGTGGGGGCTGGGACAGCCCAGATCTCCTATTCGAATTAACATTACTTTCAAAGGGATGCTTTTTTTTTTTTTTTTTTTTTTTTTTTTTAACCAGGATTTCTAATTGAATCAAAGGCCCTGGCATCCAGGAAGGATTACATATCTGGGGAGGATATGCCTTCCCCAGGAGGGGCTGAGAATGTGAAAAGGATCACAGATGAAAAGGAAATACAATTTCTTAAAAGGACCACAACCTGCTTCAAAAACACTCTCTCAAAATGTCATGAATAATTGAAAAGAGAATTGGTATTTGTGAGATATGGTGGACCCCTGAATAGAGTCATCAAAACAAAATGAAAATAACTACCACTTAAGTGGTTTGTCTTTTCTTTCTCTAGCTCATTTTTTAGATGAAGAAACTAAGGCAAAGAGAGTTAAATGGCTTGCCCAGCTTCACTCAACTATCTGAGGCCTATTCTCGGGTCTACCTGACTTCAGGCTTGATAATCTATCTACTGTGTCACCTAGCTTCCTCCCTGCACCTAACTGCTCCAGTATTTTGGGGGGCTTGCATAAAAGCAAGTTTGGAATTAAGTTTTCAAGCATCTAGCAGGCTAGAGAATGGAGAGTCAAGGGTCTCCGATGGAGTTAATCAAAGGGGAGAGAGGAGGGCCTTGCCTTCTAGATCCACTCTTGAACAGAGATCCTGAAAGATAGCTTTGTAAGTTTCAAAGTTTTACAGCACAAAGACTTTTTTACTGGTGTCCCAGACATGTTTCCATCAAGAATCCTTTTAATTGATGGTATTTTTCCATCAATGAATTTCAATGAATATTCATGAGGTATCTGCTCTATGCCTGCCATATGCTAAGTGCTTAGCATACAAAAGAGACAAAAGACAGGTCCTGCTCATGAGGAATTTACAATCTACTGGGGAGACAACATGTAAACAAATATAAACAAAGCAAATTTTAATCAGAGTGAATAAGAATTAATTAGCCAAGGGAAGGCACTGGAATTGAGAGGTTATGTTAAGTCTCCTGTAGAAGGTAGAATTTAGTTTAGAAACAAAGAAAGCCAAGAGAGCAGTACTTTGGAATAAAAGAAGGAGAGTATTCCAACAATGAAGTGAAACAGAGGGAATGTCTAGAGCAGAGACAGGGAGGGCCTTGTTCATGGAAAAGCTCAGAAACTAGGATCATGGGATCAAAGAGAACATGTTGGAAGTAAAATGTAAGAAGAATGGAAAAGTAGAAGGGGGCAGGCTATTGAAAGCTTTGAATGCTTTGCTCCCAGCAAAGGAGACAGATATAGAGGGGTCAGGTAGGTAGAAAAAGAATCAGGAAAGAGGGGTGTACTGTACACTTAGAGAGAAAAGAGTATCATGGAAGAGAGAGTGCTTAACAATGTCAAGTCAAAGAGAAAGGATAAAGAAAAATTCATTGACTTTGGCAACTACATGATTTTTAATAATTTTAGAGAAAACAGATTCAGTGGAATGATAAAGATTAGAAGTAGAAACATAGGAAAAGCTCAAGACATTGAAGAAATATAAAGTCTTTAATGTAAAAGACTAATTATAGGGAACTCATTAAAGTCACACTGTTTATGAATTTATTTAGAATTATGGCATCCAAAGCAATTTATATATGAAAATTTTTGCCAGTATTCTTAAATCATTTCTAAGGTAGTTAAAAAAAAAGTTGGATCTGAGTTGTATATGGTGGAGTGATTCTAAAAAAAAAATTGGGTAGAAATAGGCAAAAGGGAGCAATTATATTATAAAAGTGGATTGTGAAAGGAAGAACTGATACAGAAGAAGCAGATGGGGTAGAGGGCTAATAATGTTGGAACCTTATTTTCTGGGTTGAAGGATTGAGGAATCAATACCTACATCTGAAAGGGTGTAGAAATCTTCTGAACTTGTAAGAGAAGTGAAAAAACTGGGTGGGACAAGGTGAGGAGGGACTTTTAGAGGGGTTTGTAAATTGGGATTTGGGTAAGGAGGGGGACAGAATGAGGGAGGGATTGTGGATTGGACTTGGGAGGGTAAGGAAGAGGGAAAGAGTTGGACTCTTGTTGGGATGAATGGGAGATGGAGAATAGGGAGGAAGATAAAGTGACCAGAATAGGGTAAAAAGAAGCTAAGAAAGAAAAGTGAGTAAAAATAAGATGAAGGAAATTCAAAAATTGTAGCTATAACTTTGAATGTGAATGAGATGTTTATAAATGTTCTCTTTATATAGACAAAGTAGAAATTGCAGGGATCCCCATCAGTTGGGGAATAGTTCAGCAAGTTGCATTGTATGATTGTGATAGACTATTAATGTCCTATAATAAGAAGAAGCTCAATGATCTTAGAAAGACTTGCGCAAAATGGTGAAGACCAGAGTGAGCAGAGCCAAGAAAACATTGTATATGATGATTGTTTTAATAATATATTGCTTTAAGAAAGACTTTGAATTACTGTCATTTTGACTATTAGAAATACAAAGATATATGAAGATGTCATCTTCATCCAAGTAAAGAATTGTTAAAAAGAAATATGTGCAGAATAATTTTACATCTATATATATACCTGTTTGTGTCTAATGGTAGCCATCCATAGGATAGACTGGGGAAGAGGGAAGAAAAAAGGAAAAAGAAATACATATAACTTTACTATATATTTAAAAGAACTAACAAGTTGTATATAATTGATTTGTAGTTTCATGTACAATAATTTTTTTAATTTTCCTAACTATGTGAATGCTTGTTTTATTCCAAAATTAAAAATAAAATAAGTTCTAAAAATCATGATGATGATACTGTCTTTGATGATACAATCTTTGGTTGGCTAAGGAACTTTTTCTCCTGAATCTGGTACATTTACATATTTTGCAAATTGATTTCTTTCTCCTCAAACTTTTCTATTCATTTCTGATCTCTTCATTGCTTTGGAAAATGTTTCTTGCCCTTCAACTATGAGGAAAGATCAGTTCTTGAGAGAATGAATCAGCTTCATGTTGACCTATCAAGTTAAGAAATCAACTAGGAAAGGAACATGAAGGTAGAACTATCCAGATGAGGCACTTTGAGTTTTTCAGCACTTCAGTCAGTGAATTAATCATCTCAAGGACTCAGTAAATTCAAGTGACTCATTTTATTGATTTCTTTGAATTGTAACTTATTGGCCTAAATAAATGAAATGACTTTTAGAATAGTCATCATTTTTAACTACAAATCCAGTCTTAGGCTTTATATTTATCCAATCTTTTTTCTAAAACTTGTGCTTTCGGGTATTAGGTGGGAAAAGTATAATAATACTGATGTGGGAAGGAAAGAATAAAACTTTTACTAAGAATTTTAACCTTTTAGGATTATTGAATTCAAACCCAAATGAATTCATATTCTTAACACTTATTCTTATCATTTTTATGGTGGCAGTTATGAGGAAGACAATCTTGATTCTTCTGATTTGCCTCAAAATCCGGCTCCATACTCCTATGTATTACTTTCTCAGCCATCTCTCCTTCATAGAGATCTTGCACACCTTCAACATTGTTCCCAAGATGGCTGATAATTTCATATCTGGCAGGAAGTCCATCACATTTGCAGGTTGTGGGGTTCAGATCTTCCTCTCCCTCATCTTTTTGGGTTCTAAATGCCTTCTTCTTTCAGCCATGCCTTATGATCACTTTGTAGCCATTTGCCACTCACTACATTATTCCATCCTCATGAACCATCAGATCAGTGTCCTTATGCCTGCTGGATGCTGGCTTGTGTCAACTATCAATTGTACAATTCACACAACTTATATATTGCACCTCTCTTTTTTGTGGCAGAGGAACATTGACCACTTTTTCTTTGAAGTTCCAGCCATTTTTAACTCTCCTGCATTGACACATTATGAAGGAAGAATGAATGTGAGTGCTTTATTCTTCTTCCTCATTCCCTTTCCCATCATTCTTGCCTCTTATGATCAGATTCTCTATACTGCACTTCACATTAAATCTATGGATGCCCAAAGAAAAGCCTTCTTTATTTGTTCCTCCCATCTGGCTGGGGTTGTCATGTACTATGGACGATGTATTTTTACATGAGACGAAAGTCATATCACACTCCAGGTCAGGACAAGGTCTTAGCCATCTTATATACCATTCTCACTCCCATGCTCAATCCTATCATCTATAGTCTCAGAAATAAAGATGTCTTATGTGCCCTGAAGAAGGTTTTAGGAAAGGCTCTTATACACAGAAATAGATATTTATTTTAAATCAGATTTTATGTCCATTGATGACCTATTAGAAATGTGTAGAAAATATCCCAAATAGTATTCCTGCATTTTGGGAGTTGACACCAAAAATGATCCTTCTTGCTATCTTTAGATATACAACAAAATCATCTAAATAAACTAGATATTTTCCTGTACAAAGAAAATCTATTGACCATTCCATTTATTTCTTTAATTTACTGCATCAATTTTGGATCAGTTTAGACAAAGAATGAAACTCATGTCCCAGTCTTTCCATTACACAATATTCTGATAGAGTGTAGCAACCAAATGATAAAATAATACTTTAAGATGATTTAAAATTTTCTTCTTTACTGAGAAAAGAAAATAGTTTTATCCTGAATATATAGAAAGGTCACTTGTGATTTTGTGGTTGCAAAATCTGAGATTTCCCTTTGAATCAATGAATACAATTATCTAGGATTCTGGATTATTGCTTGATATGTGACTTTATATCTCCACTGATATAAAATATAAAACCTTCTTTATCCTATGAGTTTTATGCATGCTACATCATAAATATTTCATAAAGCCTTTTTTATAATGTATACACATATTTGTCTGAATTTTGATGCTATGAATTTATCTTTCAACTTATACAACTTCTGCTTCTCATTTTTCCTATATTACAAACCTACCTCCTCTCTCTTGCTTATTTAATAGAATAGAATAATATCTAATAGAAAAGCCTGGCCTTGCCACCCTTTCTAAATCCATTCTTAGTGCATAATAATATGGATTGTACACAGTGTATACTATTCTCTTCTCTCCCTTGTTTTACTGTTTGATTTCAGCCATGAATCATTCACTCCTACTTCACTTCTGCACATATTCTGCTGAACAAAAATGAAGGCACTCCTGTACCCATTCTGAATAGGACAACAACGTATTAACGATTCACAACCTAAATTGGACTCTCAGTGCTACCAGAATAGCTTACTACATCTGTCTACTTACACACTATCCTACTTTCCACAATGGCTCTTTCAAACTTTTTTCATCATCCTTAAGCTTCACATGGCCGTCTATACTCTTTCCCTCATAGCTAAGAGTTGTATCTCATTTTTTTGCAGGAAAAAAAATGAGGTAAGAATCTTTGTTTTCTCTCCTCAACCTCATTGCATATCAATGCCTTTTCTATCTCCTTCACTCTATTTCACATGATGAAGTTGTTTTAATCTTTATTAAGGCTAACCCCCTCTATCTGCTCAAGAAATATATTCCTTCCTGTGTCCTCTGATTGTCTCCCTGTCATCCCTAACCTATCATTAATTTTTAATATCTCTCTCTACTTGTTCATTTCTTATTGTCTATAAACATGCCCATGTCTTCCCAATCCAGCTGCCAAAAAAAAAAAAAAAAAAAAAACCTTCACTGGATCCTTGCATCCTTGCCAATGAGTATATATCTCCTCTGTCTTTTGTGGCTAAAATTCCAGAAAAGGCTAAATACAATAAATGGCTACGCTCTCCTCTCACTCCATTTGAACCCTTACATCCAACCTTATCATTCCGCTAAAAGTGCTCTCATCAAAGTTATTAATGATGTCTTATATTTTAAAGCCAATGTCACTTTTTTCAGAGTTCATTCACCATGACCTCTCTGCAGCCTTTGACAGTGTTGATTCTCATTCTTAATAGTTTCTTTTTTTCTCAATTTTCAGGGTTTCCCTCTCCCCTGGTTCTTCTCCTACCTATCTGACCATTCTGTCTCTGTTTCCTTTGCTAGGTTCTCTTCTAGACAATCTTCCTTTTAACCATTCACGTACCAAAGGGTTCTATCCGGAATCTCTTCTCTTTTTCCTTCCTGTTTCTCACAGGGATCACATATTTAGAGTTGGAGAGACACTTTGAGATCAAGTCCAATGTTGTCATCTTATAGTTGAGGAAGTTGAGGTCAAGTGAGATTAAAGTGCTTGCCCGACTTCTTATGATCAGAAGCTGTCTAAGACATAATTAATACTCACATCATTCTCACTCAAAGTCAACTGCTCCAGGCTCTATGGCAAGCAAGTGTGGGGAAGATTTGTACAAAGTCATGGCCATTTTCCATTGAGGACTAGATGGTAAAACAGACTCCAACAGCTAAATACTAATAACTTTCCTTTTACAAAATGTTTTTTTCACCAAAGTTCTTTAATATATAAAGTCCAATATTTGTATCCAATGCAAAGATGAGAAAACTGAGGATCAGAGAAATGAAGGAAGTCACCAAAGTCTGAGAAAACCCCATTTTTTATATGTTTTATTATTATTTCATATCAACAATTTCCATCATACAATGCTTCCTTCCCTGAAATTTCAGTTGCATAAAAGGAGATATAGAGAAATAACTAAATGAGTCTATGAAATCCCTTTTTCTGAGAATCATTATAAAAAAGCAGATTCTCTTGTGAAGAACAGGACAAGAAGAACTAATAAGGCAGGAAAGTCATCTTTGCAAGATCCTTCCAATATAAGAAATCTGTGATTGCTTGAGGGAAACATGTAGTGGGAACACCACACATGTGCAAAGACTGTGAAAAGCAAGGGCAGTAGAAAGGTTTAGGCAGCTCTGCAGTATGTGAAAATACGTTGTGAGGGAAAGACATGAAAACAGAAGAAGTGATGACAGAGGGTGGCAGCCTCCTAGGGTGGCCTGAGAATCACCCAGTTTACCATCTTCTAATCATCCTGCCTCTGACACTGAGACCAGATATTTAATTCCTAACACCAGCCTTCCAACTTCCAGCTTCATACTTCAAAAGGCAGATATTCTGTACATGATCCTCAAGCTCTGAACCCCTGACTATTGGGAACACACAGCTAGGAACAATTACTGTGCTTCAAGACAGACAAAATTTTGGGATCAAATTGATGAAAGCAAAGGGCAAGATAATATCAAAAAGGTCTTATTTTTCAAAAACTGCTGAGTTGGAAAAGATACTGGGATCTGGGTATGCCTTCTCTGTGTATATGTGTATATATTTGTGTTTTTGCCCACAAACATGTATGTGATGGGGAGGGGTGACATGTGAAGGTTTTTGGGAGGCAGCCTTAGTTTCAGTTACAATCAAAAATTACTCCAAAATGCAGCCAGTTGATAAAAATGCAAACGTTTATTTTCTCCTTCCAAATTAGCCCAGTTAGTTGAGGCCTATCTCTCTGCTTGGTTCCAAGAGATCTTGCAGCTTTGTCCTTGGCTTCTGACTCTGCTTTCTTCAGCCTCCAGCCAGCACCAAGTTGGAAGATGCAATGAATCTCTTGCCTCGAAGATGGGGCTTGTGGGTTCCAGAGCTCTCTCCGACTCCAAGCAAAAGTCAAGCTCCCAGAGTTTCTAGTAACTCCTCAAGTCACTAACTCCAGTAACTCCCACAAGAAAACTAACTCAAGCTCCAAGAACTCCCTATATATGTGATCTCCCAAAGGTTAACTCCGCAAACATGGAGGGAGGGATTCTGGAGGGAGAGGGATTCTGGGTCATCTCCCAGAGTGCTCTCTGGCCCTAAGGGAGGTGTGAATTTGGTGTTTCTTTCTAAACCCTGAACTCTCCCAAACGTGTGAACTCCATTGAGTACTTAGATACTTATGAGCTCTCTAAAGATATGAACACAAGCATTGTTTCCATCAGTATTAGCAACTTACCACCTTGTAAGGATTCGCTCTAAGGTGTGAACCAATAAGCACTGTATCAGTTCTATTGAGTTAACACCAGGATTCTGACATCACCCTTGAGTTTTCACCTCGTTTCAAATTGAGTTGACACTAGGATTCCAACAGTGACATATACAGTTTCCTGATTTAATTACTTAATTCAGTGAATCTGTTTTATTTGCTAACATTATTTTGAACAAATGGACCTTTTCTCACTCCTGAGACAGCACTGAAAAGAACAAGTTCTCCTTTAACACTTCAACCTGGGTTTTCATAAGTTGGTAGAATAAATTAGATGCCACCATTATTCCATTTCTAGTATTTTGCCAAAATGATCTGTCCTTTATTTATCTACATCTGAAGTCTAAATGACCAAAGTGACCAGATGTTTCAGCATCACCCTCCAACATCACATTCAAATGAGAAAAAAAAAAAAAAAACAACAATTTATCATTTAAAAGATAATAGGACCTCAGAGACCATCTGGCCCAATTTCTTCATTTTACACTTAAAAAAAAAAAAAAACAGAATAGTAGGCAAGAGAAGAATCTTCTCGTGACATACACAGAGTTGAAGTAAGGCTGGCAAAATTCAAACCCAAGTCTTCTGATTCCAAAATATGATGTTATATGAAGAGCAATGTATGGCAGCCATGTTTGTGTCTAGGGTGTATGTTCTCTGGGCCAAGAAGCAGTGGCTTATTTTTTGCAACTCTTCCTTTCTTACAATTCTTTGCCTGCTTCTGTCTGTCTATTTCTGACTTTATTGTCTCCGTGTGTCTTCTCTTATCTGTGGCCATCTCTCGCCTCTGCTTCTCTGTCTCTCTATGTCTCTGCCAGTCTCAGTGTATGTGAGTGTATCTGTGTGAATCTGTGTGTATTTATGTATGTATGTTTGTATTTTTGTTCTTGTGTGTGCATTATGTATGTGTGTATTTCTGTGTTGTATATCAATGTGTATATGTGTATGTATATTTCTATTGGTCTTTGCCAATTTTTCTTTTTTCTGTCACTATCTCTATTGCTTTGAATATCTCTCTATGTGACTCTATCTCTGCATCTCTCTTAGTCTCTATATCAATCTATAGCTCTCTATCTCTTTGTATGTGTCTCTGTTTCTCTGCTTTCTCTTTATGTCTCTCTCTATATATATCTTTCTCTATTTCTCTGTCTCTATGTCTCTTTGTATTCTTGTCTGTCTGTCTGTCTTTGTTTTACTCTATCTCTCCCTGTATCTGTCTTTCTGTCTGTCTCTATCTATCTGTTTCTTTCTCTCTCTCTTGGTCTGTCTGTCTCCCTTCCTCCCTCCCTTCATTCCCTCATCTTCCTTACCCTTGACCTTCTCAATCTAGTCTCATTCTCTTTATGGGAATATTTGCACATCTCAGATTTCTGTGATCATTGTCTAGGATTCAAATTTGATTATATACAACTCATTATTGACATATTTGTCTGTTACTTTTTTCTTTCCATGATCCATGTTTATAAGTTCACCATGAATTGTCATATTCATTAAGAAGCAAAGACTGTTTCAGTTGTCTTTATTCCGATTGTCCCCATTACAGTCTCTTCTCTCAAGAATTTTCAGTCCATCAACTTATATCTGGTTTTTATTACTTTATTGCACTACAACTTGTTTCTTTTATAATACATTGTATCTCATTTTATGCATTAAAACATGTGATTCTGAGCAGGAGTACAGTCTTCCCCAGATTAACAGCCAAAGAGATCCAAGACACACAAAAAAGAAAATACCCTTGCTCAAACAGAGAATAGCAGCACTCTTTTGTAAATTCAGCTTCACTATTCTGTGAAGAAGAAAACCCTAAATGTCAAGGGCCCCAACACTCCTGGTAGATTTGTGGGGCAGCAGTTTCAATAACTATTCCACATATGAGGGTTGTTAA
This sequence comes from Sarcophilus harrisii, assembly GCF_902635505.1. Classification (NCBI taxonomy): domain Eukaryota; kingdom Metazoa; phylum Chordata; class Mammalia; order Dasyuromorphia; family Dasyuridae; genus Sarcophilus; species Sarcophilus harrisii. Next base: position 602,756,197 of record NC_045428.1, read on the forward strand.
ATTATAGTCCTGTGGATCATTGCATCTTTCATTAAATGATACTAAAGGCAATTTTCAATTTTAAAATTCCAGTCTTTCCAGTACTGAGAAGAACATGAAATCTGACTCAATGGAAAACACTGTAATTTAGAATCTATCAAAGATCAAATGTGTTAAGCTAGTCACGTCTCCCCAGAAATTAGTGTCCATGATGATGGATGAAGGAGTTGAAGATGATTTCTCACGTGGTGTCCTCCACTGATATTCTATCATTAATCTCTTGGTAAGTGAGGCCTTGCCATGTTAGTCCCTTGTGGCCTTTCATTGGTAGATATACAAGCCAACAGTGATCTCAAGAGAGAAGACCATATTTTTGTGGGTCTAGAGCCAGGTTACTCTCCAAATAAACAAAGCACAGATTAAGTGTTAGTTATAGGGCAAGGGGTCTCCCCAAGGACTTGGACAGCAGGGACAGTGACTTCAGAAAGAGGAACCACTAACACAAAGAAGCTTGTAAGAGACTATGTATAGTATTACAATCTATCTTTTATTACATTCATTAACTTTGAACAAATTGTCAGAGCTGAGAAGTGGCAGCCTAAGGATATGATAAGCACCATCACTTATAGAGGTGAGAGGACATCAGAATTATACTGTGTGTGTAAGTAGGGGGCCTTTGAAGAATGGTTGGGCAAATCCTTTCCTAATGAAGGCTGGAAAGTGGGAGAAGCTCTGCTAAATTACAATAGCAGCTTATATTTTATAGCATTTTCCAATATGCAGAGGGCTTTTCTCTCCACAACTTTTTCTGCAGGCAATCTAAACATTGCTACTCATTTCTGAATAAAAGAAGAGAAATATAAAGACATTTTAAAAAACAAAGAATTAATAATTAGTAATTGTAGATATGAGCTCAAAGCTCAAGTTTGTAAATATTGTCTTATTATACATGATATGATGGGATTTAAATCAGAAAAAAATAATTTCTAGCTTTGTATATGAGAGAACTTAGAACCACAAGGACTGTGAAATTTCCTTGTTAAAAGGAAGAACAGTTTTCTCTACCAGGGTAAATATATGCATGAGCATCCTTAAATACATGGAGGAAACCCTTTCCTCTGGAAGCCCCTTCCCAGCCCAGTATTCCATATTTTCTTGAGAGAGACTCTTGGTAGTCATGTATAACGTGCATGTGGGATAATGTGGGAAGACATCACTTTAGGCAATTCCATGTACAGCATCAGGAATTCAAGTCATCAAACAAAATTTGGATTATGCCCCAAATTAGATGATGGAGAGAGGTTTAAGTCTGGGGATCTCCCAGCCTGCACCTGCTTTCAAACAAATGTATAGTAGTTGAAGGACTAAATGTAGGAGAAATGAGAAGAAGTAGTCACTGTCATCAGGATATGGCAGCTTAAGGTGCTCTTGAAGTGAGGTCAGAGCAATGTTCATCACCATCTGAGGTCTCCTATCACTTGCACTGGTTCCTGGACATTCTATCTCACTAGATCTCCAAACCCTTATCTGTAGCATAAGAAAACTGCCTTATCTTTGAGATCCTTTCCAACATTATATTGAAAAACAAAGATAATTTTTGAACTCAGTAGAACAACTGTTGGGTGCCTTCAGGGCTGGGAATGGTTGTAGTTATTCTGAGGTAAGGAAAACATGAGATTTAAATTGACTAATTTCTTATAGTGAATGATCTACATGAGACAACAGGGAATAGGGATGAGGAACAAGGTAAGGGGGATTTTTCCCCTGCAAGCTGCTGAAGAGGTTATAGGGTCTGATCATGGCTTTGTATGTGTGGAGGGAAGGGGAACTGGCTGTGTCACAAAGGAGATTTTCCTGAATTTGTGGTATTTAGCCCATTTATTGAACTGAATAATATTATGATGATGATAAAAATTATTTATCCTGAGATCACATTTCATCCTTACTGTACCCAGGTGGATTGGTTGAGTCAATCCAATGGCACATCTATGGAGCAGTGTGGCTGGATTATACTTCAATAAGAATATTCAGTTAAAATGTCCTGCTTGATATTCTTTGATAAGTAGAGTCTGAGTTATTATTATTTTATTGTTATCATTTTAGTTCTATCTATCTCTTTTTGACTTCATTTGGGATTTTCTTGTCAAAGATACTGAAGTGGCTTGACTTTGCCTTCTCCAGATCATTCTTACAGATGAGGAAACTGAGGCACACAGAGGGAAGTGGTTTGTTCAGTGTTACCCAGCTAGTGTTTGAGAGAGCCTTTCTGTCTTCAATACCACCTAGCTGCCAGAATTTGAATAGTCAGACTAATTAGTATTTTGGCATTACATATATCAAGATCTCATTTTGACAGGAAAAACTTAGTTAAATATCAGTATGATAATAATTTAGGAAAGAAAGAGCCCATGGAAATTAAGTTTATACATATACACAAAGTTTCATTGAGGGTGAACCTTTCCAATGTATATATAGAGAGAAAATAGCAGAGAAAGGATATAAATTCAGATTTTTTGACATTAGATTTAAAGTAATAATGCTAATAGTGATTATTTATTTTTTTTGGTCTTCAGACCCGTTCTTTCACAAATGTGGAAAGCCCTCCACCAACGTAGATCAGCAACTCCTTCATAATGCTGAGCTATGGAGAGTTTGGGAGTACTAGGTAGTTGAAATTTATCACTGTCTTTTAGTTGATCAGAGACAAAATTAGAACTCTGACCCCAGTGCTGGCTTTTCTGCTGCTTAATATTGTTGTTAAAAAAAAGAAACATATTGTATTGCAATCTTCCTTTATACTTGGCCTACATCCCCTCCATATCCCAGTCCTTCCAAAGAGCCATCCCTTACAACAAGAATCTAATAACAAACAAACAAAAAAGAATAAATTCTCTAATACTGATCAACACAATTGTCTTAATAATAATAATGGAACAAGATTTTATAAATGTTTATAAGTTAAGGAGTGTCATGGTGGATAGAGTGTCAGGCTTGGAGTTGGTAGGAACTGAACTCAAACCTGGCCCTAGACATTTACTGTGTGAGCCTGAGTAAGCCACCTAACCCTTAATACCTCAATTTCCTCAACTGTAAAATGATCTGGAGAAGGAAATGGAAAACCACTCTACTATCATTGTTAAGAAAATCCTACATAGGGTCCTGAAGAGTCACACATGACTGAACAACCACAACCATAGGACAGTGTTTTATATGTTGGTAGGCACTCCCTCTTGCTTCTCTCCCTCAGTTCCGATTCTCTCTGCCTCACCTCAGCACTCCACCATGACCATCACTGACTTCAGACCAGGTCATCTATTCATTGTGTCACCTAGATGTTCTTATATTACTAATAATAACCCATTATTATCATTTTATTTAAAGCATTTTCAGGTGCTGTATTTCACTGATGTTTCCCCAAAGCCCCATAAATTAAGAATGAAAACCTTTCATGATGAAAGAGATGAAAGGGTTTTCCTGCCATGAGCCAAGAAAATTGTGGCAGAGCCAGAATTCCAGCCCAGCTCTTCCACCTCTAAGATTGGTGGTTTGGGGAGATTTCCACTGGGAACATTTCATTGCTGGAGAATGAATTAGGGACCAGGTGGACAGGCTTATCACTCTTGTTCCAATGCAAAGATTGCTTTGCATTGACATCTCTTTCTCTTCATTCAAATGAGAATCACTGGAAAGAATAAGTGAACTGAATCTTCAACAAATCTAACCAAATTAACCTAAAAAATTTACTCTAAAAACACTCTAGTAAAACCAATTCATCTTTTTTAAAAGAATTATTTATTTTTTAATTTTTTTTGAAAAGTCTTTCTTTCTAAATGAGTTTAGATTTACTCAGTTACTCATGAAAAGAGTGCTTTTGCTTCAAAATTTTCCTATTTTATTTTAGTTTTTAAAGAACCTGATGTTAAAAGCATACGAGCTTGAGGCAAACATGGATCATCCACCCTGAGCCCCAGTCTTCCATTTCAACTGGGAATTACATTTCCAAATAGCTTTTTCATAGAACATACACATATGTTTCTTCATACACAATGGCTCTCGTACACAACAAGTGAATTTATATCTATGTGAGTTAGTGCCATGTAATGAATAGAAGTGTCTTCAGGGAAGACCTGAATATAAAACTGCTGTGACACATGCTCCTCCACACTCCCTTTAAGTACACAAACTAGAAAGAAATGTTGACTTGCCTTGGTAGAGGGATTCACCTCAACTTTGAATTCCTTATATTACAGAATTCACATGGCCCCTGAAGAATAATTGCATTTATGCCTTTGTGTGTGTGTGTGTGTGTGTGTCTGTCTGTCTGTCTGTCTGTGTGTCTGTGTGTCTGTGAGTGTTTGTTTGTGTTTTGAATGTGTGTGGGTATGTGTGGGTGTGTTTGTACTGGAGGGAGATGTCATTTGCCACTTTCTTACTCTGCCACCAACTTCATACCCAGATTTCCAGTTCTTCTTCAGGGTCTCTAGTTTTCTAAAAAGGGAAAATTCTCCATCACTAGCCTAACCTGAACCCACCAGCTGTTTAGTGTTCAGTGTTCTTAAGTCACTCACATGTTCCAGTGCTGGAAACATCATGTCAATAAATTGGCCTATGGATATATTCATGGTTCAAGTCACCTTCCAGTGTATTACCTTCTTTATTTAAATTTAGGATAACAGAGAGAAGGAATTTTCTTTTTACATGTGTATCTCAGTGTCTGGCACATAGTATGAATTTAATAAATATTTTTAAAATTGTTTTAATGTACATATACATGTGTGCCTATTTGCCTTAATCTGCTGGAGAAGAAAATGTCAAAACCTTCTAGTAGCCTTGACAAGAAAACCAAAACAGTGTGGTTTGCAGTCACAAAGTTTTGGACATAACTAAATGACTGAGCAATAATGTCTATGTGTATGTATACATATGTTTATATATTTACATCTCTGTGTGCATAATCTTAATTTTCCTATTTTCCCTTTCACACCAACCACTATAATTACATTTGAAGAAGAACAAAAAAAAACCCCTGAGATATGTCCATGACATTGGGGCTACAGAAGTATGCACAGAATCAGAAATACTTGGCTTCTACTCCTGCTTCTGACACATCCTGCTGGGTGAGTCTGGGCAGCTGGACACCTCTCTTAAGTCTCTAAATTACAAAGCAGTTCCAGAGGCACATTCAGAGAGGGAATTCATCACATAGAGTTCCCTAGAGAATGGAAATCACAAGTCTAGGCCATGAAAAACAATATAAAACCCATTGAAGATGCACATTTTACATACACACATATATATATATATATATATATATATGTATGTATGTATGTATGTATATATATATATATATATATATATATATATATATATATATATATCTTATGCTTGGTACAGTCAGATATTAAAGAATCTAGAAGTCAAAGAGATTTTTTGCTCCAAAAATAGTTTTCTATTCACTTTTTTTATCTTTCAGGAAAATAACTAAGGAAGTTCTTTATGGAGGAATGGAATCAAACTACCAGTGGTTTCTTCTTACTGGGACTATTTCCCCAAACAAAAACTGGCCTGCTCCTCTTCCTCTTGGTTGTCTTTATCTTCTTAATTGCCTTTTTGGGTAACTCAACCATGATTTTCCTCATCTGGATGGATCGCCATCTCCACACCCCCATGTATTTCCTACTCAGTCAGCTCTCCCTCATGGACCTCATGTACATTTGCAGTACAGTTCCCAAGATGGCCATCAACTTCCTGTCTGGGAACAATTCTATCTCTTTAGTAGGTTGTGCTTTCCAAAGTGTCAGCTTCTTAACCATGGCAGGTGCTGAAGGGTTACTCCTGGCATCCATGGCCTATGACCGTTATGTAGCCATTTGCCGTCCCCTCCATTATCCTATTCTCATGAACAAGAGAATGTGTTTGCTGATGATTGCTGGGTCCTGGGTCTCTGCATCCATCAATTCCATTTTCCATACAGTGTATGCACTTTGTATGCCCTACTGTAAGTCCAGAGTCATTAACCATTTTTTTTGTGATATCCCTGCCATGGTGCCTCTGGCCTGTATAGATACCTGGGCCTATGAGTACACTGTGCTCTTCAGCACCAACTTGTTTCTTTTGGTCCCTTTCATTGGTATCATGGCTTCCTATGGCCGGGTTCTCTATGCTGTTTACCACATGCGCTCAACACAGGGGAGGAAGAAAGCTTTCACGACTTGTTCCACCCACCTGACTGTGGTGAGCTTCTACTACGCCCCATTTGTGTACACATATCTAAGGCCTCCATTTCTGCGCTCCTCAGAAGAGGACAAGAACTTGGCCGTATTCTACACCATCCTCACCCCTATGCTTAACCCCATCATCTATAGCTTGAGAAATAAGGAGGTGTTGGGAGCTCTCCAGAGAGTCTTTGGAAAATCCTTATCTCAAAAAGAATAGTTGGGGGCAAAAAATCACAGAAATAGAACTACAAAAATCTCACCAATTACATATCTAAACTACTTTATTTGACAGATTTAAGACACAATTTTTACTTATCCATCAATCTTAATTAATGATTATTTTAAATTAAATGTTATTTATCTCTATAAAGATGTATTTTTTCTTCTCTCTCTGACATGTTCCCCCAGAAACAAATATTCAAACCTTTGCAGCAACTGTGGAAAAGTTTATTAAAATAAACCTGAAAACTGGCCATCTCCAAAAATGTGTGTCACATTCTGTATATTGGTCAATAAATATTCTGTTAAAAGATGAATAACAGTCTTTATTACCAGTACTTTCAAGTCTTGATTTGTCTTTTTGATTATAAGATTTTTTAATTATTCCAATTGATTTTTTAAGCAGTATTATTGTTATTTTAGAAATTATAGTGTAAATTTTGCTTACATTCCTCTTCATCAGTTTACAGATATCTTCAATTTCTTTGAAACTGTTTCCTATGTACTTGTAGTGTGATCATATTTTATTTTACTCATATACAATCATTTGTTCTCCATTTTATATGAATCCAGTTACTTTCCACTTGTCTCCCAAAAAGATCTGCCAGAAATAATTTTATATTTTTCTTAATCTTTTGTGGCTATAGGCCCTGTAACCAAAGAGTATGCACAATTTGATAACCTTGGCATTATAGTTCTAAATTCCTTTCCAAAACATCCATAAAAATTCATAATTAAACCAACAGCACATTATTGAACCTATTTTCCCATTGGCTCTATAAAGTTGGCCATTTTCCTAATTGCCAATCTATTAAATTCTTTGTGAATTTTAAAATTTCTCTAATTTTCATTTCTCTAGTTATTGGTGATTTAATACATTTATTAATATCACTAGTAATAGCTTACAGTTTTCCCTTGGTAAAAATTCTGTCATCAAAAAATCTGTGATAAAGAAAAACTAAGACCAAAAGCTTTGAATGTAAATGACCAGCAATAGAAGTTAATGATCCCTCAGTGATCAGAGATTCACCTCAGCAGAGAGACCAGTCTTTCAAACACTTGTTCACATAAGATTCAGTGTTGTTAAACTGGGATAATGATTTGTAGAGGAGGAGTGAAAGTATAGCATTGACTTACATTTTTAATAAACATACTGATTTGGAAAAGGGGGTTTCCAAAGTTCAGGGTAATGAGTAAAATAGGAAGTTAATCAAAGTTCTTTAGAAAGTATATTTTTAGGCAACCTTGCACATCACAATGGTCTAGTTCTATATCTGTGAACAGGCAGAACATCTTATGACCACATTGATTCAATGAAACTGGGATTTACCCAAGAAAAATGGGAAAGTTAACCTCTTATAAAGAAGTCAAACTATCGTATATGCCCTAATGAAAACTATATAGAATAAAGTGAAGTATCAATTTTCAATTTCACAACTCCCTTTTTCCTTTTATTTTCCTATGTCTTTTATGATTTATCAATTAGGGAATGGCTCTTATTCTTATAAGTGTGAATCAGTTGTTTATTCTTCATTTTTGAGGCAATCAACCAATTTTATTAAGTGCCTCCTATGTTTTTGATATTGGGTTTCATACAAATACAAATACAAAAGTGAAATAACCCAAACTTTTAATCAATTTGAAGTTTCCTGGGGATTATAACAAGTTCATATATTAGTAAATAAAGTATTTGTGCAAACTTAATACAAAGTACTTAGAAACATATGTAGATAATTATATACAGACATATATGTATATGCTTATACAGATATGTGTATACATTCATATATCTAAAGACTTCCATTTTCAAATCCAACTGAAACAATTACTTTTTTGGATATTTCAAATGGACGTCCCAAAGGTATTAAAATTCAGTGTCTGTGGTGGTAGTTATTTATGATTTCCCCCACAAAAGCAAATTTATTCTAAATTTCTTTATTCTTGTGGAAGGTAACAACATTGTTATCATTACACTTAGAATCATCCCTACCACCTCACTTTTTTAAATTCACCATATCCAATCAGTTGCAAAGTCTTGCCCACTGTTTTCAAATCATTCTCCTTTTTTCTTATTACCATGACCAGTACCCAAATTCATATTCTCATCAACCGTGTCTATGCTACAAAAGTAATCTCACAAATATCTCCTGATAGCTAGTATATCCTCTCTTGAGTCCATCAACCATTCAGCTACCAAAATGATTATCTTTAAGCATAAATTCAGATTATGGTAGTCTCTTATTCAATAAACTCCAAAGGCTTCCTGGTATCTCCTGGATAAGATGTAGTTTTTTCCATTTTTGCATTGAAAACATTTCATCCCAATTCTATCTATTTTCATTCTATATTACTCTACTTCATATGAATGCCCTCTAACAGGCTTCTAGAGACTGAGATAATTCCCCAAGAGAATGGAATCAAGATCATGGCTCTTCAGGTTTTGAGATGAGCAAGAATAAGAACTGAGAATTCGAAAATAGAGCAGAAAAGTGATATGATAAAAAGGAGGCTCGTGTGTATCCATGGAGACCAGGATGAAATCAATCAACAAATGTTTAATAAGCACTCCCTAGGTGTCAGGAACTATATGAGATGCTGAGCATGAAAGCACAAAGAATGAAAAAAAACAGCCTATTTCTTATATATTTGTAATCTAATATGGAATATGGACAGTACATATGAAACTATAAACAGCACCTAGTCAATAATAGAAATGCATGTACCTTTGCATATAGTTACATATGTGTATATGGATGTATACATATATGTGCCCTTTAAGTTCAAGGGCATTAGGAACCAAGAGCATGAGCTGAGAGAGTTGATGAAGAGGAGATAAGAAAGTATATTAAATACAGGTGAATTTAAGTATCAATAATTTCAGTAAGTCTTGAGACATATTCTATCTTATGAAGGTTTTTATTAGCCAAATACTATGCAGTAACTGTCTAAAGTTTTAGTCACTCTCACCAGAGAACAAGGTTGTCTTAGGGCAAGTGGGTCTCCAAGTTTTAGAGGGGAAATCTGTATTTCTATCCTTATTATATCTTCTCAGAAAATACACCTTTGTAAATGACTTTTAAACTCGTATTCAATGATGATTACCAACTTTGATCTTATTGTAAATGAACTTGTGTAATGGGCTGAAAACTGAGCCAATGCGCTGAAGTCAGAGCACTTAAGGTCAATTACCAATTGGATAATACTTTATCAGTATATGCTTGGAGAAAGAATGGCCCCGCCCACTATGCTGCAGGCTTGATCTGTTCTATAGGAGATTGGGTGGAGGATTTGGTGGGTGGAGTGACAAAACCAGAGTCACTCCTGGCAGATTTGTGTTGTGATTGCTCTCACTTCGTCTCACCTTTTGGTTCTCCTCCACAAAGAATAAATATAAAGGACTTTTGCTGATCCTGACTCTGGCTGATTCTAAAGTACCCAAGGTGCTAACTTGGTTATCACATTTGGCTCCCAAACATGGGACCAAGGACCCTACTTTCACTGAAGAAGTCTCCAGGAAATTAGGTGAGTATTTTTTTTTTTTTTGATGAGGCAATTGGGATTAAGTGACTTGCCCAGGGTCACATAACTAGGAAGTGTTAAGTGTCTGAGACCAGATTTGAACTCAGGACCTGCTCTCTTCAGGACTGGTGCTCTATCCACTGCACCATCTAGCTGCCCTTAGGTGAGTATTTTAATAGACAAATTGGGAACTTTGTTAAGGGATAAACTAGTAACCTTTTCTGGCTGAAATGGGGCAGATATTGGGAAAAGACTCTCCCCCAACCCCAGCCCCCTCTACTCCCAACCCCACCCCAAAAGAAATCTGCCTGGAATGACTCTGGCTTTCTCATTCCACCCACCAACTCCTCCACCCAATCTCCTATACAACAGATCAAGCCTGCAGCATAGTGGGCAGGGCCATTCTTTCTCCAAGCATATACTGATAGAGTATTGTCCAATTGGTAATTGGCCTTAAGTGCTTTGACCTCAGCGCATCTGCTCAGTTTTCAGCCCATTACAAACTTGTGTTATTCAAACAATCCTTTAACTATACCAGCTCCCAGTAACTGGGACAATATGTATATACTTAGACAGATATGTGTATACATTCGTATATTTAAAGACTTCCATTTTGTCATTGGGCTTTGGATTCATCACCTGTCCCATGAAGTCTCTGATTGTTGCAATATTTACTGCCAGGGTTGGTGTGGAACTCAAAATCTATACAGCAGGCACAGTGCTTTGTGGACCAGTGATCAATATAAGTATTTGCTATCTAAGTGTCACAGTGGATAGAACACCACCCTTGTAATCAGGAAGATTTGTCTTCATAACTTCAAATCTGGTAAAGTTTTGCCAGACACTAGCTACATGACCCTGGGCAAGTAATTTGCTTCCTCAGCTGTTAAATGAGCTGGAAAAGGAAATAGCAAATCACTCCATTATCCTTGCCAAGAAAACCCTCAATGGGGTCACAACAAATCTAACTGGACTGAAACTAACAACTCAGAGTGATTGGGAAAACTGAATCAGATTATATTTGTAAATCTCAAAACCCCATCTAAACGCTATTATTAAATGGATCAAACTTTAGGGGTCTTCCTGCAAGCCCAGTCCTCACTTGGCATGAACAAAAGGTCTTTAGCCCTTCCATCTGACCTCTTTAAGTCAATCCCCACAATTCTCATGAGTGCATCATCTACAATTCTACAGAAAACATTTAATTATTCTATAAAACCTAAAGGGAATAACTGGGCAAAGGGATTCTCTGAAGGACCACAATAAATTCCAAAAGGGACTTTATCTCTGATTCAGATCAACAAATAGGTATTTACTTCAGCAGCAGCAATTTATATTCCATGCATCTTTGGACTTTATAGTGGAAGGTAATAAAGAGATAGAGAGCATCACTCTTCACTTTCTCGAATCTCAGGCTGTTTTTTCCACCAGATCATTTTGAGTACAGTGACCAGGCTAGTAAACAAGCAGGTTGGAAACATAAAACTGGATTTGTATCAAGATTTTCTTATTTCTTTTAGGATTAAGTGATTGTCTCTTTTATAGATGGCAAAGAATCTCCTAAAAATGTTGTAATGTCTATAGATGCAAGTAAGAATGAGGGCATTCCAGGATTTAGGATAGTGAATACATTAATTTCCAGGTTTCATTCTTGCATTTTAACAAAAAATCAGAATATAAGGTAAGAATAACCATAGCAAAAACAATAAAAAATATTTTAATAATGTTTGTAATTTATAGTACTTTCAATATCAGATACCTTGTAATGAATTTATTAAAACAAAATTTGTTAACTGACTCCTCACATTTTTATGTCCTTTGATATTAATAGAAAATGTGAGGTAGTTATTTTTCTTATCACCATTTTATAGATGAAAATACTGAAATACAGAGAGGATAAAAGAATAGTCTTCGGTAACACAATAGGTGAGTACCTGTTGCCTGACTTGAACCTCAGTCTATAGAGTCCCTGAAAGTAATATTTTACATGGCTTATATGTTTGTATTTATTAGATTCCATCTTTTGGAATGATCAGGAGTGAGTGTGCAAAAGATCAGATAGGTCAGAAAATGAGATAAGAAAACAAAAATAGAGCAACATTTAGGTAATACCTTCTCATTGTTTTTTGGTCAGAAGATAGCAAAGTATATGTTTCTTTTGTCAGACATTAAGCAAGCCCTTCCACCAATTTGATTTTTTTTTTTTTCTATTTCCTTTCAATATATTGATTGAATTGATGGAAGAGAGGAGCATTGTTTTCTCTATGGAAGAAGGTAGATCCAACTCTGGTGACAAATATAAGGTTGAATGCTAATGAACATCTTCTCTTTTAGCTTAAGGAACCATCACTTGGTCAACTAATCTCTGTTGAAAGCATAAAGATAAGAATTCTGCTTGAATGTTGACTGAGATTTTCATAACTTAAGATGTTCCAGATAAGAGAAGGTGGTAAAATTTGTAGTTTTGGAAAGTGGATGTTTATTCTTCTCTGATGTTGATCAGCTGAACCCAGACAGAGCTAGGGTTGTCTACAAAACCTAATTCAAAGAGCATTTTCATTGAATGATAAAATTATAAAATACTGTCTTAAGTAAATATTCTGAATGAGTTTAGGTGCTCACAGTCATTTTAAACAGTCCATAAAGAGGTTATGATTAAATAGGTGTGCTGGGGAATGGATAGTTATTCCTTTGTGTAATTTGTTATGTTATTACCATATTTGTAAACCCAGTAATCAATCAATAAGCCTCCTACGGGTCAGGCACTGTGCTAAGCACTGGACATCAGAAGAATAACAAATGATGGTCTGTCCTTGAGGAACTCACACAATCTAATGACTCTGAGCAGGCGCCTAAGAAGTGTCAAATGATTTGAACTGCTTAACAATGTAGAAGGCTTTGAAGAAGAGTTCCATGAAGTGGAACTGGATAGAGAGATTAGAACCAGATTACCAAGGGCCCTAAATATTTTATCAGCAGTAGGGAATCACTGGATTTGAATTTGCTGAAATAATAACTCTCGAAACAACATATTGTTTATTACAATCCATAAATTAAAGCCAGTATTTATTTTAGAACTCCCTAGAACTAGTCTAAGATTATGACAATAAGCAGAAAAGAACTTAACTGAATAAGTACAAGATATTGGAAATGTCAGTCACCCAAGTGCATTGAGCAAATAGACATTCTAATTAAATGTAGTCTGGTCAAGTTAACAGCAGAAGCACTGGTCTCCACAGGAATATTTAAAATCCAGGAATGTTTTTGGTAGTTCTTGGTACTAGAATGCCCTGCTTGGAATCAGGCTGGTGGATTATAGTCATTTTCTGAGAACACTTAAAATATAGTATTTAAACAACCTCCTAATATACTCAGTTAAGTCAAACAACAGTTGCTTTGCTAAGTCCAAATGTATCAGTGATATTTTTTTTTTTTGGATAGATTCTTTGATTAATTTGCTCAAGTTAAAATCATAGACTTAGAAATGGAAGGAACTTAGAAACAATTAAAAAACCTTAATTTTACTGATTTTACTTCATTTTGCTAATTTTACAATTAAGTTTTACAAATTAAATTTGCCACTGAGATATAGCAAAGTGAAATGTTTTCCCAGAATCACAAAAGTAATATAGTTTTGTCTAGAACATTTGAACCCAGCTTTTCCTGACTATAAATTCAATGCCCTCTCAATTATCCCACAAAACTTCTCTCAAGAACCTAGGACACCTAGTCAGCTTTTAAAAATTACTTTTCATTTAAATATTGCGCAGAACAATATAATCTAGAAAATCAAAACTGTGGGCTTAATCATCCAGTAGAATAAAAATTCTACTTTCTTTCTACATCATTTTTGAAGGTGTGTTGAAATAACCCCAAAGGTGACATTTCAACTAATACTTATATATACTTTTGCAAAAATTTCTCCCCTGAAAGCAGATTTTAATAAGGGATAAAAATAATAAATCTTATAGTACAATTGCCTAATAAGATGATATTAGAGGGGCCCAACGTGTGGAAAAATAGTGCTGCATGAGAGGGCTTTTTACCTTAAAAGTAAAAGTGGCTGAATTTTTAGTTTTAAAAGTTGACAATGAAATAAAAGTTTCTAAAATCAGAATAATCAGAATTTCCTTTTTTTTTTTTTTTTTTTTTTTTTTTTAATCTTAGTGATACTTATTGTGAGACATTGTCCAAGGTACTTTGTGAAATGTGTGTAAGATAGTACACTAAGTTCATTGTGTCTATAAATGAAAAAATAAGTTATGCTGGTGAGGAAAGCAATTAAGTGAATTTTCTTTCAGCTGTACTAGGTGGAACAGCAAGATGAAAGAAAGGAAAAGACAACTGCTCAATAAGGTTGAGATGATAACCAAGGATAATGGAGAAAAGTGAGAGCTGCTTAATGTATATTTAGCTCCTTTGTTTCTTCCAAGGATGATGAGTTTGGTGCTAAAAAGAATATAAGAAAAGTTACAACTAGTGTTTTATTAGTCAGTGAAGAAATAACATAATAAGATATAATCCTTAATGAATTCAACTAAAGTAATTTAGATAATCTAGGTAATACTGAAGTCATTTTAATACTGTTTAGGGAATTTTCTTAGCAAAAGTACTGAAGTGTTTGTTCTTCCCTTCTCCAGTGGACAAAAGTTCATGTGATCCAAGTTGTGGTTTTTCCAATAACAATTCATTACCATGAGTGTTGGACTATTGGGGATAGTTGAGAGCTAGAGAACTGATGCTTTTGAATTGTGGTGCTAGAGAAAACTTTTGAGAGACTCCAGGAAACCAAGGAGATCAAATCAATCAATTCTTAAGGAAATCAATTCAGGTTATTTGCTCAAAAGTTAAATATTGAAGATAAAATTTAAATTATTTGGCCACATGAGAGGTTGATGATTTTGGGAAAAATTGAAGATAAAAGGAAAAGAAGTTAGCAGAAGATGAGATGGACAGATAGGGTCAAGGAAGCTTAAACAGACACTAAGAGATAATGGAAGATAGAAGTGAAGTATAGGATCACACAGTTGAAAATGACTAGTAACTGAACAATAACAATAAAATGTCAATATTGTTCTTTCAGGATTACAAAGTGCTTTCCTTACATTGTTCTGCTCACCCATCAGAACTCTGTGAAATACTATTTTCCTTAGTGTATACAGAAGAAAATGGAGTCTCAGAAAGGTTAAGTGATTTAATTAGTGTCACACATTTAGAAAATTACAGAGATAGTATTTGAGACTATATTTCCACTATATTCTGGTGCCTCTTCAATGACCAATATCATCAGCTACATAAAGAAATGGCAGATGTCGATTGCTGAGTACATGCCAGTGACATGAAATATTGTGATGAATTGAATAAGTACCAAAGGATTGGAGGAAGGCAAATGTTGAACAAATTTTCAAAACAGTGAAATAGAATATAATCTAAAACTTACGGGAGTATGACCTTAACTTCAAGGAACATTTTTCAAATGCTTGTGTATATGTATGTATGCATAAATGTATATTTGTATAGATTACATATGCACACATATGTTATGTGTATATATTACATATACACACATAATGTTTTCTATTTATATATGTATATATATGATTCTTATTTAGTAATATATATACATACACACACACACACACACACATACATAGATATAACTAAATGAGAATCTAGAAAAGGAATCAAGGATCACAAAGTGCAATGGGTTGAAGCTGAGTTGATGTACCGAGGTCCAGTCTGAGCACTTATGGCTAATTACCAATTGGACAATACTCAATATATGCTTGGAGAAAGAATGGCCCGGCCCACTCTCTGTGCAAGTTTTATCTGTTGTATAGGAGATTGGGTGGAGGATTTAGGGGGTAGAGTGAGAGAGCCAGAGGCACTCTTAGCTGGATTCGTGTAGCGATTGCTCTCACTTCGTATTGCCATTCTGTTCATGCCCACAAAGAATAAAGATCAAGGACTTTTGCTGATCCTGACTCCAGTTGATTCTAAAATATCCAGTGTGCTAGTGCGATCATCACAACAAAGAACTGGAATGATTCTATAAAGGATAAGTTAGACCAGAATTACCTTAATCTCTTTCTTGACAGGATTACAAAACTGGCAGATCATATCAATACTGTGAGAATTTTCTCAGTACCATCAATAGAAATCTGCCTTCCTTCTACTGGCTTGTTTCATTATTTATTATCATTCCTAGTTCTAAGGTGGCTAAAGAATGTATAATATCTCCTTGCAAACTATTTAGATTGAAATATTTTTCAATAATTAATTAACAAACCCTGAGATCTCAATCTGGTTTATAAAATATAAAATAAACTAGAGAAATCTCTGTTCTCATCATATCTCACCTATTTTTCTATTTTTCTGTATGTGTATGTGTGTGAGAAAGAGACAGAAAGTCAGGATAATTTATACAATGAGTTCATTGTAAAGAAAAACAACTTTGAAAAACTTAAAAACCATGATCAATACAATAATGAAATCATTCAATCAAGAAACATTTATTAAGCTCTGACTATGTCCCTGGGACTTTGTTAAATGCTAAAGATATGCAGTAGGGTGAGAGTCCTGACCGTCAAGGAACTTGAATTTTATAAGTGACATAAACATACAAATGATTATATACAATCTATAGACAGAATATCTAAGAAATAATAAACCAGAGGAAGATCTTAAAATTAAAGAATAAGGATGGTTTTCCATGGAAAATGGAATTTCATTTGGGATTTGAAGACAACTGAGGAAACCAGAAGCAGAGAACAGTGATCTTCCAGTTATGGAGGACAGTATAAGTGCCCATAGTTGACAGATGAGTCTCTGGTTTGAAGAACAGTAGTAAATGTCAATATCCTTGGATCACAGAGCACACTGGGAAGGTGATATATAAGAATTCAATTACATTCAATAAGCATTTATTAAAACCCTACTTTGCACCTGGAAATAATCTACACGTTGAAGATAAAAAAAGAAGCAACACATTCCTGACCCTCGCACAGCATGAAATTGAGAGAAGATTGAAATGTGAGGGATAGGTTACAAAAGACTTTGAATGTTCAACAGGCGGATTTACATTTGTCTCTAGAAATGACAAAGAGCTACTGTAGATTATTGGTGAGATATTTATTATTGTGTTTTAGATTCAGCACTTCAGCAATGGAGTAAAAACTTGGCCTGGAGTTTAGAAATAACCTCGAGACAGTGAGAACATCTAGCAGATGATTATAATAGATCAGGCATAAGGTGATAATGGCCTTCTCTATGGTAGTAGGAGAGTCAGATTTGAGAAGGGAACATGTACAAGAGATGATATTTAGGTAAAATTGAATGGTTTTGGCAAGAGATGGATGGAGTTGGTTGAGAGTAAGGATGACACCTACTTTGTAATTCCAAATGTCAACAATCTTAAATAAACTAACATAAACTTTAATATTCATCCACTTTAATGCAAAAGGAAATGAATGAGCATATGTTGGGGGAAATGTGGATTAGGAGTAAAGAATAAAAAGGTAAAAAACTATTGACTTTGTCAAAACACTGTGTCAAAATGTTATGAATTGAAAAGAGAATTGGTAGATGTGAGCTATGGTGGATATCAAATAGAATCATCAAAACCAAATGACAATAACTACCATTTAATTATTTAAAGTGACTGGTAGTCAAAAGTCTACCAATAATCAGTCCTACAACTTATTGGAAAAAAGAATTCACATTAGGTAAAATATATACATTAAAAATAACAATCAAGAAGGTGAATGTGAGAACAGAGGCCAAACTGGAGTGACAACACATGTTGGAAATGACCCTGTTTTAAAAGCACTGAGAGTTATAATCCTTGTGTGGACATTTCTTTTTAGAAATAATTGTGGTCCCTTGAATAGGGTGTTAAATGATAGAGCAGATAGTGCAAGGCTTAGAGTCAAGATGACCTTCATTAAAATCTAGCTGTGTGACCTTGGACTATTCATTTATTTATTTAATTTTGGTTTCCCCTAGTTTCATAATCTGTAAAATTAGGATAAAAGTACATCTTACCCTATGAATTGTTGTGAGGATCAACAGACATAATAACTATAAATCAGGTAATACAGTTCCTAGAAAATAGGAAGGATTATGTAAATGTTAGTTGACATCATAAACTTCATTCAATGAGCCATTGTAGCCACAGGAATGTAATTTTATTTTGTAAAAAAGAAAAAAAAAGACACTAAATTTTTAGATATTTGAGGTAAGAAAAGATATCACTTCCTTGAAGAAAATTTCAGTTCTTGCAATTATGAAAAGAAGAGTTATTTCACAAACAGTTACCTACCAAAGGTACATTAATGTCTGATCTCCTTGTTGCATTGGAATATATTTCTTGCTCTTTAACTAGGAGAAAAGACAAGGCCTTGAAAGGTTTCATCAGCTTCCTGTTGACTTATCAAGCTAAGAAATGAACTATGAAAAGATAATGAATGAAGAACTACCCAGATGAGCTACTTCGAATTTTCTTTCAGCATCTCCATGAATTGATCATCTCAAAGTCTCAGTTAATTCAAGTGATTCATTTGATTTATTTCTTTGAATTGAAATTTATTGACCTAAGAAAATGAAATGTTTTTTGTGTACAATCATTTTAGCCACAGACTCAGTTTTGGTCTTTGTATTTATCCAATCTTCTTTTTCTAAAACTTTTCTTTTGGGCTTTAGGTAGAAAAAGTGAAATAATATCGATGTGGGAAGAAAAGAATCAGACTTTTGTTAAAGATTTCATCCTTTTAGGATTATTGCATCAAAACCAGTATGGATTCCTATTCTTAACACTTATTCTCATCATTTTTATGGCAGCAATTACAGGAAACACAGTTTTGATTCTTCTGATTCGCTTTGAGATCCGGCTCCACACTCCAATGTATTTCCTTCTTAGCCATCTCTCCTTCATGGATATATTGCACATCTCCAACATTGTTCCCAAGATGGCCAGCAATTTCATATCAGGCAAGAATTCTATCTCATTTGCAGGTTGTGGAGTGCAGATCTTCTTCTCCCTCATTTTTTTGGGTTCTGAATGCCTTCTTCTCTCAGCCATGTCCTATGATCGCTATGTAGCTATCTGCCGCCCGCTACATTATCCCATCCTCATGAACCATCGGATCAGTGTCCTTCTGGCTGCAGGATGCTGGCTTGTGGGAACCATCAACTCTACAATTCACACAACTTATGTACTGCACCTCCCTTTTTGTGGCACAAGAGCCATCGACCACTTCTTCTGTGAAGTCCCAGCCATGTTGAAACTCTCCTGTGTTGACACATCGCACTATGAAGGAGGAATCAATGTGAGTGGTGTAGTTTTCCTCCTCACTCCCTTTTCCATCATTCTTGCCTCTTATCATCAGATTCTCCGTACTGTGCTTCACATTAAATCTATGGAGGCCCAGAAAAAAGCCTTCTCCACTTGTTCCTCCCATCTGGTTGTGGTTATCATGTACTATGGGCCATGTATTTTTACATACATGAGACCAAGGTCATATCACACTCCAGGTCAGGACAAGGTCTTAGCCATCTTATATACCATTCTTACTCCTATGCTCAACCCTATCATCTATAGTCTCAGAAATAAAGATGTCTTATGTGCCCTGAAGAAGGTTTTAGGAAAGGCACTGGTGCACAGAAATTAATATTTATCTAAAATCAGATTTTATGTTCATTGGTGATCTATTGGGTTGACAACAAAAATGATACTTCTTGCTACCACTAAATATATAATGAAATCAGTTCAAATAATTACATATTTGCCTGTCCAAGGAAACTCTATTGGACGTTCTGTCAATTTGTTAAATTTGTTGCATGAATTTTAGTTCAATTTAGACTAAGAATGATATTACTGATTCATGTTCCAGTCTTTCCATTATACAATGATCTCAGATGTAGAGGGTAGCAACCAAATGTTAAAATTATATTTTAAGATTGGTTTAAAAGTTCCATAATTCAAAGCAAAAATCTTTCTTTCTCAGGTACTATCAAACTGCATTTCTCTTGATAACATAGGTGGACCATGTCAGGGAATTCCTCACTGGCTATCTGGAATCAAATTTTTCCAGGGTTTATTCTCAGACAGCATACAGTTCTCTCTCTTAGACAGACAGACACACACACACACACACACACACACACACACACTCCTTATCTTTACTGACAAAGGAAATAATTTTCTCCTGAATATGGTTGTGATGGTGTAATTGCAGTTGATCTTTGGTTTTCCCTTCAAACCAATGAATACAATTATCTAGGTTTCTGAATTATTGGTTTATCTCTCTAATGAATATAACATAATCTTTCTATAATTTTATATGCTATGAGATTTTTCTGCATGCTACATAACAAATATTTGATAAATTATCCAATGTTCTAAAGCCTTTTATATAATGTATACACACATATTTGTATGTATCTTTATTATTCAACTTAACCAAATTCTGCTTCTCATTTCCTTATGTTATGAACCAACCTCCTCTTTCTTTTGCCTCTAATAAAACATGGAGTCCTTGGGAGCCTGGGCTTTATATTCTTTCTCTATTCATTCATGGTGCTTAACAGCATGGATTGTACACAGTGCATATTCTCTTCTGTGTTTTACTGTTTTTATTCAATTGTGACTTATTCCCATCATTTACTATCTTCAGTCCTGTACATATTCTGCTGAAGAAAAATGAAGGAACTCCAGTGGCCATTCTGAATAGGGTAACAACATGTTAATGACTTGCAACCTCAACTGGACCCTCAGTGCTACCAGCATATTCTATTACATCTACCTACTCGCACATTACTCTCCACAATGGCTCTTTCAAACTTTTTCACCCATTCTTAAGTTTCACATGACTCTACATATTCTCTCCATCTCAGCTGAGACCTTTGTCTCATCTTTTGCAGAAAAAAAATGAGGTAAGAAACTTTATTTTCTCTCCTCAACCTCATTATATTTCACTTCTATGCCTTTTCCAACTATCTACTTCTTCACTCCATCTCACTTTAGCTTTAATCTTTACTAAGATTAATTCCTCTACTTGCTCAGGAAGTATGTTCTTTACTGTGTCCTCTAAAAACTATCTCACTCTGTTATCTTTACACTATCCCTAATTTTCAGTCTCTTCCTGTCTACTAGTTCCATTTCTCCCCCATCCAGCTGCCCCCAAAAAATCCCTCACTTGATCCTTGCATCCTTACCAATGAGCATGTATCTCATCTGCCTTTTGTGGCTAAATTCCCTAAAGAAGCCATTTATAATACATGGCTGTACTCTCCTCTCACTTTGTTCTTAACTCCTTAAAATATGGCTTCTAGGTTTATCATCCCACCAAAACCTAGATAGAAGCTACTGGTCCAACTAGGGCTCCCTGCCATATTGATATTTTTTCTTAATTCATTTACCCAAATGTTGTTTATCTTTTATTTTCAAAGAGGGCCAATTACATTACAGTGTAATGTCTTGACTTGTGCTTGAATTGGATTTAAATAAGGCAGAGTTGCAAAAAGTCATCAGCCTCAATCTGTCCAGAGTCATAAAAGTCTAATGACAGGACGAAATTCAAGAAGACCAGTGATTTAAGTAATGTTGAATGTAGAATTTAGGCAATTATATCATTTTTTAAAAATCTACATTTTTTAACTTGGTCTTACTAAAAAGTAATATATCTAACAAGGGTTAGTAAATGGTTATTGTGTTTTACATTTAATGCCCATGACTTACTTTTCTTACTAAATAACTTTGAAAGATATGAAGATTGTTCAAAAAAATTTTGGTTTTGAAAGTTGAGCCACAAATTGGATATATCTTTGTTCTTCAAGTCTAGAGGCTAAGAGGTACTTTTGTTTTAGCCAGCAACATCACATAATCTATCATGACATTTTGGGGCAATAACTATATGTAAATTTGGTTTTATAAGTTTGGATTCCTGAATAAATATTAATTTGATCACTTTTGTTTTTGGTTGATATTAGAAATTTAAAGTTATCCATTATGGAACTGTTACATTTGAAAGACTTGATATAGCAAGACAGGAACAGAGAGATTTGAAGTGGACAAAACTGCCGATATATTTATTTTAGCCTTGTTAAAGAACATATCAGTTTTCACCTCATTTATTGAAGAAAAATTTATTCCATATAAAGGCTATTTTTCTTATGAGATGCCAATAGGAGCAAAGAAACTATAATTGTGATCTTCTCTTACTGAATCTTTCAATGAGCTCATATGTCCCTAATAATTTTCTGGCACAAGTGGTTATAGCCATACAGAAACAGTTATTTCAGATTAATTCATTTTCCTCTTGGATCATAATTTAAAGAGACAATAAACTAGACATAAAACTTTCTTAAATTGAACAGATTGCAAATTCCATATGGATCATCTGTTGGATAAATACTACACTTATAGCAGAATCTGTTGGTGTGGAAAGATTCACATATGGCTGATGGCAAAGGAAATGGCTATCTACTGAAACTTCATGTTTCTCCTTCCTTTGATCTTCACTCAAACACTTTTCATAATCCCGCCATATTTTCTCAGGATGAGACTTCCAGAGGAGGTTTCTTCTTTTGTTCATCCAACTTTTGAAGAATCACATAATGTTAATTAAGACCTGTCAAAAATTTTTAGTGGCTCTGCTTTTTGCTGAGAGGACTGGAATAGATATCTGAATAAATGAAGTTTTTCATCAATGCTATATCATGCATCCTTGACAAGTTTGAAATCTCTTTCCCAAAGTCCTTTTCGTAAGTCTCCTTTCTTTCTAAATAGCCAGTAGTATATTTCAGAAATCTCCCAAAAGGTCTCTACTATGCTTTCCCATTCCCAGGCCTGAATTTTCTTATGTGAATCTACAATGTAACTCTATCATCATCCTTTACTTAGTCTGTTCCTTTAAAATGAAATATTAAATATTTTGATCTTGAAACCCCTTCACACTCTTAAAAAAAAAAAAAATTGAGTACTGCCATCCCCAAAGATCTTTTGTTTATGTGGGTTATAACTATTGACATTTGCTGTATCAGTAATTAAAAGATCTTAGTATTATTGTGAAAATATAGAGTCTCATTGTGAAATTAGAGAATAGAACATCTCCCAGATCATATTTTGAGAACTTTCATTCCATCCATTCCATTGTACCTTCCCGAAATGTCAGCAATATTTGAGATCAAATTTGCCTCCTGTTGTGGCCTCTGCTTAATCTTGTTTATTTACTAAACTAGTGGGATTGTTTATAGAAACTGGAGACCAAAGGTTTTGGTATTGGCTTCTTTACTGTTATTCCTGTTTGGGCTTTACTCAGATTGGTCTTGTTAGTTTGATATGAGAACAAAATGAGACACTCAAAAGACATTCAATACTTAACCAAAAAGTTACTTAATTATTAAGAAAAGGGTATTCACCTAGGACAAGCATTGAAATAATCTTGAGTTTATTTAATTGAGAAAAGTATCCTGGACTGAATGACTTGTCATGACAAAGCTCCCCAGATGTGCTTTATATATATATATCATCTGAAAGTGATAACAGACTGAGCCTTTAGACCTCTGAACCAAAACTTGACAATAGACTCCCTATCGTTTGAGAAAAAAATTAACCTAACCTACCGGGGGAAAGGAAGAGTATGTCACTCCTGATGCTTGGGAGCTTCTAAGTATTTCTACAGCTCCCTACTTCTTGCATTGTATCTACTTCCTGGGGTATCAAGGTTTGTGGCCATATGGAAGAACATTTCTCCTTCATTTCCTTAAAGTTTAGCATCCCTTTGAATCCAATGAGAAGAATCTAGATAAATACTTCCTTTCCAGGACTGCTTAAATAGTACCACCCATCTCAGGCATTTATCATTTCATATTTAAACCACAGTCCAGAAATCAAAATCATGTTCAAATTAACTAGAAGGTGGCCTTTATTTAGATACAGGCACAATTTATTCTGTCAGTTGAGTTTGGAAATTGGGGTTCTGAGTTCTAATCCATGTCTATTTTCAGTAGGATATTGTGTCTTAGTTATGTCATTCCCATTCTTTGGCCCTCATTGGCATCATCCACAAATTTATGAAAATTCACAAAGTCCCAATTTTTATTATCTGCTGCTGTCAATTTGTTTGTGTGTTTTTATTCCCACAAACTTGGAGAGTTTGGTGAGCTGTCCTTAACTTCCCTTTTCATTGACAATGTCCTTGATGGTCACTTTCTGTTGGTCTCTAGCTCCTTCACAATATGACAGGAAACAGTTGGTCCTTACTGGCTTTGGAGATGGGGATGAGCCCAGTTCTTTACCCCCATTTTTCTCCTAGCTTCTACCAAAGCAGGACTAATTCCCTATTGGTCACAGATGAGGAGGACACCTAATTGTCATAAGTATAACACAGGAGTCCCTTGATCCAATGATACACAACCTGAAGAAGAAGCTAGATCACTCTTCCCTTATTAGCAGTCCCTCCCAGGCTGGCCCTATGGTAATGGAGTACCCCCGAAAATGGGACTTAAATCCCTTTGAAAGTAGAGTTGGGAGGAGACAAAATTTGAACCTGATACCCGGCTTTATCAGAAGTAGGCAGACATTGAGGATGTGGGCTCTTTACCTTCCCACCTCTTGCTAGAGGAAAGGTAGTACTCTTGCTCCCATAATTTTTGAGGGAGGTCCTCAGAAAGGTCCAAGATCCTGATCAATGAGCCACTGCCTCAATTCCCCCTTTCTTTACCCCTGTGAAAGAATGGAAACTAGGAGACCACCTATCTTTTTCTTTCTTGTCTACCACTGAGAAAGGAGCAAGATTCAGGCAGTAACGTTCCAAGTTGGGCTTCTCCATTCAAGGGGTAGAGAAAATAAGGAGTCTAGTGATCCAGGAAAATTCTGAGCCTCCAGACAAGTCCTGTTTGCTGCCCAAGGTACATGTTCTCTAGGCCAAGAAATAGTAGCTCGTCTTTGCAGCCTTTACTTGCTTTCAATTCTTTGGCTGCTTCTGTTTGTCTTTTTCTGCCTATGGGTCTCAATCTGTCTCTCTCTCATCTGTGACCACCTCTTTCTTCAGCTCTGTCTCTCTATGTCTCTGCCAGTCTCTCTCTCTCTCTCTCTCTCATCTGTGACCACCTCTTTCTTCAGCTCTGTCTCTCTATGTCTCTGCCAGTCTCTCTCTCTCTCTGTGTGTGTCTCTCTCTGGCTCTGGTTCTCTCTCTCTCTCTCTCTCTCTCTCTCTCTCTCTCTCTCTCTCTCTCTCTGTGTGTGTATGATTGTGGATGGGTGTATATGTATATAATATGTGTATGAGTATTTCTGTTGATCTTTGCCTCTATTTTTTTCTGTCTCTGTGGCTCTGAGTTCTTCTCTCTGTGTCTCTGTTTCTCTGTGTATGCATCTCTCTGTCTCTCTATCTACATGTATCTCATTTATCTCTCTCTTTGTATCTATGTTTCTTTTTCTGCCTCTCTGTCTCTGTCACTCTCCATATCTATTTAACTTTCTGTATTTCTCAGTCTCTGTCTTTTTGTTTCTTTGTCTGCCTTCTTATCTGTTTATCTCTTTCTTTATCTCTGCCTCCATCTCCCTTCTCTCTATCTCTGTCTCTGTCTTTATTTGTCTATCTGTCTGTCTCTCTCTTTTTCTGTCTCTACCTCTGTCTATTTTCTCTCTACATGTCTGTTTTTCTGCCTGTCTCTCTGTCTCTGT
Organism: Sarcophilus harrisii; assembly: GCF_902635505.1. NCBI lineage: Eukaryota > Metazoa > Chordata > Mammalia > Dasyuromorphia > Dasyuridae > Sarcophilus > Sarcophilus harrisii. Next base: position 602,781,820 of record NC_045428.1, read on the forward strand.
CTCTTTCTCGGTGTGTCTCTCTGTCTCTCTTCATCTGTCTCTGTCTCTGTCTCTCTCTCTCTCTGGTTCTGTTTCTCTGTCTCTGTTGCTCTGTCTTTCTCTGTCTCTCTGTATTTATCTCTGCCTGTCTGTCTCTCTGTCTCTGTCTGTCTCTCTGTCCCTGTCTCTCTTCCCTCACCCCTCTCACTCCCCTTCCCTTCTATCTCTCCCTGTGTTTCTCCCCCCACTCCCCTTCACTCCCTCATCTTCTTTGCCCTGGCACCTTCTCAATCCAGTTTCCTGCTCTTTATAGGAAAATTTGTACTTCTCATATTCCTATGATTTTTGTCTAGGGTTCAGATTTGCTTATATACAACTCATTAATGACATATGTGTCTATTGACCATTTCTTTCCATGATCCATGCATATTAGTTCACCTTAGATTGTCATATTCATTGAGAAGCAAAGACTGCCCTTATTCTGATTGTCTCCATTACAATCTATTCCCTCTCAAGAATTTTCAGTCCATCAACTTGTTTGTTCTGGTGTTTATTGCTCAATTTCACTATCAGTGATTCCTTTTATAATGCTTTGTATCTCACTTTATGCATTTAAACATGTGATTCTGAGCAGGAGTACACAGTCTTCCCCAGATTTAACAGCCAAAGGGATCCAAGACACACAAAAAGGAAAGGTCTCCTTGCTCAAAAGCAGAGCAATGGCACTCTTTTGTGGCTTCAGTTTCACTGTTATGTGAAGAAGAAAGCCCCAACACTCTTGGTAGATTTGTGGAGCAGCAGATTCCACAGCTGGTCCACATATGGGGGTTGTTACCTATAGTCCTGTGGATCATTGCATCTTTCTTTAAATGATCCTGCAGGAAACTTTCAATTTTAAAATTCCAACTGTCCTAGTACTGAGAAGAACATGAAACTGGACTGCCTGGAAGGCACTGTGGTGGTAATTTAGAATCTATCAGAGACCTAATGTGTTAAGCCAACTAGCCACTTCTCCCCAGAAATTAGTGACTGTGACTATAAGATGAGGGGGTTAAAGAAGATGATTTTGCAAGTGTTGTCCTCCTCTAATATGCTATCATTAATCTCTTGGTCAGTGAGGCCACATTATGCTAGTCCCTTGTGGTCTCTCATTGGTAGATATATAAGCCAACAGTGATCTCAGGAGGAAAGGCCATATTTTTGTGGGTCTAGAGCCAGGCTACTCTCCAAAGAAACAAAACTCAGATTGTCAGTTGTAGGGCAAAGGGGTCTTCCCAAGGACTTGGACAGCAGGGCCAGTGACTTCAAAAAAGAATCACTAGCACATAGGAGTTTGTAAGCAATTGTGTATAGGATTATAGTCCATCTTTCATCACATTCATTAGCTTTCAGGAAATTGTCAGGGCTGAGAAATGGCATCCTAAGGATATGATGAGCACCATCACTTATACAGGTGAGAGGATATCAGAATTATGTTTGTGTAAGCAGGGGACTTTTGACGAATGACTGGGAAAATCTTTTCCTACTGTGGACTGGAAAGTGGGAGAATAATAATAGTTTACATTTTGTAGCATTTTCCATTATCTGGAGGGCTTTTCTTTCCACAAACTTTTGGTGAGAACAATCTAAGTATTGCTACTCATTTATCAATGAAGAAATAGAAATATAGAGAAATTATGTGAACAAGATTTAATAATTAGTAAATGGTGGATATGGGCTCAAAGTTCAGGTTGCTAAATACTTTATTATTATGCATCATATGATGAAATTTATATTCTAAAAAGATAAAATTCTAGCTATGGATGTGAGAGAGTACATGGAGCCATAGGAATCTGTGGATTTTCCTTCTTGAAGGAAAAATAGCATTTCCTCTATTAGGGAAAGTATATACATGAGATCCTTAAAAGCAAGGAGGAAACCTTTTCCTCTAGAAGTCCCTTCCCAGCTCAGGAGTCTAGGATTCTTGAGAGTTGCTCTTGGTGGTCATGTATAATGTGAATGTGGGACTATGTGGAAAAAAATGGTTACAATCTATTTTACCATTTAGACTTTGAATATAATAATTTATGTCTGCTTGATTTTTTTTAAAGCATTGATCAATTGTAGCATCAGTGATCTCCAGTTGCTTTAACCCAAGCAATTTAAGGGAGTGCTGGGATTTCTATCTATCTCAGACCCGTCATATATAAGGCAGAAAAATGTAACAGTATTATTTTATCATAAAATAATGGAAGGTGTGTAATCAGAGAAATGTGGGAAGATTTGCATGAATTGAAGCCAAGAGGAGTGAGTCTACCTAGTAGGACAATTTATATGATGATTTCATTGTAAATAAAAACAACCTTTAAAAACTTAACCATGATCAGTACAATAATGAATGAATCAATCAAGAAACATTCATTAAGCTCTGACTATATCCCAGGGACTTTGCTAAATGCTAGGGATTTGAAATAGGGTGAGAATCCTAACCCTCAAGGAACTTGCAATTTAGTGGGTTTCATAAACATATGACAATATACAACATATAGATAGAATATTTAAGAAATAATAAACCAAGGGAAGATTGTACAATTAAAGAATGAGGATGGTTTTCCATGGAAAATGAGATTTCATATGGTACTTGAAGACCACCAAGGAAACCAAAAGAGAGAAGAGTGATCTCCAGATATGGAAGACAATGTAAGTGTCCAGAACTGGCAGATGGAGTGTCTGTTTTGAAGAACAGTGGGAGATGTCAGTATCCCTGGATCACAGAACACATTGGGGAGGTGATGTATAAGAATTCTATTTCATTCAATAAGCATTTATTAAAAACCTAATTCACACCAGAAAATAATCTACATTTTGGAAATACAAAAAGAAGCAACACATTCCTGACCCTGACAGAGCTTACAATTGAGAGAAGATTGAAAAGTGAGTGACAGGTTGCAAAAGATTTTGAATGTTCAATAGGCAGATTTACATTTGTCTCTAGAAATGGCAAGGAGCCACTGCAGTTTATTAGTGACATATTAATTACTGTATTTTAGGATCAGCACTTCTTCAACTGAGTACAAAAATGGCTTGGAGCTTAGAAATAGCCTTGAAAACAGAAAGAACAGGTGATTATAATAGATCAGGCATAAGGTGATGTCTTTCTCTATGGTAGTATTAGGGTGAGAGTTGAAAAGGTAGCATGTGCAAGAGATGCTATTCAGAAAAAAAATTGAGTGTTTTTGATGAGAGATTGAAGGGATTGTTTGAGAGTTAGGAGGATACCTACTTTGTAAACCTAGATGTCAACAATCTTACATAAACTAACATAAGTTTTAATACTCATCCAATTCAGTGCAAAAGGAGACTAATGGGCATATGTTGGGGAAATGTGCTTTATGAGTAAAGAATAAAAAGGCCAAAGACTATTGACTTTGACAAAGCATCATGTCAAAATGTCATAAATCATTGAAAAGAGAATTGGTAGATGTGAGTTATGGTGGATACCACATTGAATCACCAAAAAAAAAAAAAAAAAAAAAAAAAAAAAAAAAAAAAAAAAAAAAAAAAAAAAGAAAATAATTACTGTTTAATTGAAGTAAAGTGGTAATCAAAAATTTACCACTAATCAGTCTTATAACTTGTTAGAAGAACAAATTCATATTAGAAGAGATATATCTTGTAAATGACAATCAAAAATGTGAATATGGGAAGAGAAGCCAAACTGGAGCAACCACAGTGTTGGCAGCAACACGGGGGATATGATCTGGTTTTCAACACACCAGACTGTCATAGAAGAAATTAAAAAGGCTCTCAAAACATAGCTAGAAGAAAAATGGGAAAAGGAAAGGGAATCTTGGCAAGAGAGTCTGGATAAGTCATCCCACTCATTTAAAGACAGAGTGGATAAAGAAATCAAGTCCTTGAAAAATAGAATTAGTGAAATGGAAACAGAAAATAGCTCTCTAAAAAAATAAAATTGGTGAAATGGAAAAAAATTCCATAGAACAAAACAGCTCACTTAAAAACTCAATTGGACAATTAGAAAAAGATATAAAAAGTGAGTGAAGAAAATAACTCATTAAAAATCAGAATTGAACAAATGGAAATGAATGACTTGAGGAGACCCCAAGAATCAAACAAAACCAAAAAAATGAAACAATAGGAAAAATGTCATATACCTTCTTGGGAAAACAACAGATCTGGAAAATAGATCTAGGAGAGATAATCTGAGAATTATTGGACTTCCTGAAAAATATGATGGAAAAAAGAGCCTGTACACTATTTTCCAGGAAATTATCAAAATGAACCACCCAGATGGTATAGAAATAGAGGGTCAAATAGACATTGAAAGAATTCATCAATCACCTACTGAAAGGGACCCTAAAATCAAAACAGCAAGACATATAGTGCCCAAATTCCAGAACTATGAGGTGAAGGAAAAAAATACTGCAAGCTGCTAGAAAAAATCAAGGCAAATATAGAGGAGCCACAATAAGGATTACTCAGGATCTAGCAGCATCCACATTAAAAGATTGAAGGCCTGAAATCTGATATTCTGAAAAGTTAAGGAACTTGGTATGTAGCCAAAAATAACTTTCCTAGTCAAAATGAGCATCTTTTTCCAGGGAAGAAGATGGCTATTTAAGAAAATTAAGTGAATTTCATCTATTTTTGATGAAAAAACTGGAACTAAACAAAAAGTTTGATCTACAAATATAGAACTCAAGAGAAACCTAAAAAGATAAAAAGAAATCTTGGGAATTATAAAGATTTCTGCTATAAAGATATATAAAGAACACATGTATAATTTGTTCTAGAAACTAGAGGTGAAAAGGAAATTGTACCAGAAAAAGTGTAAAGTGGAGGTACTACATCTCACAAAGAGGCAAAGGAAATCTAGTATATCTGAGAGAAAGAATGGAGGGGGATGCCATCAGAATTGGCTTAAAGAGAAAAATTTTAGACATATTCAATTTATGGTGAAACTTCTCCCACCTCATTGAAAAGTGGGAGGGGAAAAGTGAAAAGGAAGGAGTAAGCTAAGTGGAAGGGAATACAGAAATTGTGAGGAAAAGGGGTAAGATGGGGAAGGGACTCTAAGGTTGGGGGGATACTAAAAGGAGGGCTACAGGGAGAGGGGTAAGGGAGAAGGAAATGAGAAAAGCATAAGCAGGGCTTAACGAAATGGCAAGTAATACAGAATTGGTAATTTTAACCATAAATGGGGTAAACTCCCCATAAAGAGGAAGCGGTTAGCAGACTGGATTAAAAGACAGAATCCTACAATATGTTGTTTATAGGAAACACACTTGAAGCAGGGCAATTAATACAGAGTAAAAGTAAAAGGTTGAAGCAGAACCTACTATGCTTCAGGTGAAGTCAAAAAGCAGGGTAGCTATCCTGATCTCAAATCAAGCATGATTCTTACAAGGTGCTAAGTCAGTGGAATTGATATAGACAATGGTTGTTCAGCAGGGTGCTTAACAGTTCTCTAAATGTACTTAGTACTTATTAAGAGTTCCACGATATTCACACTTTTAAGAGAGGATATATAAGCTAGAAGCCTGTTTATATATTTTGACCATTTATCAACTGAGGAAAAACTCATTGGTCACAGTTCCTGATGGATCTCCAAAATTGTTGTCTCAGTTCACAATTCCAACAATGAATTCATTTTTCAATTTTTTCCATATCATAGAAAAAGTGATCATGTTTTACTTATATTGGATTACCTGCTGCCTGGGGAGAGAGCAGGGGAAAGGGAGGCAGAAAATTTGAATACAAGTTTTATAAGAATGAACAATGAAAACTATTTTGCATGTATTATGAAAATAATAAGCTATTATTTGAAAAAATTCCTTATCCACTCCAACATTTATAGCTTTCTGCTTTTGTCATCTTAGCCAATCTAGTAGATGTAAAATGGCATGTCAAAATAATTTACTTTGCATGACTCTAATCAATAATGAATTGAAGCATGTTCATATGAGCATAAATTGCTTTGATGTCTTCACTGAAAAACTTCCTGTTTATATCTTTTGACCATTTATCAACTGAGGAAAGATTTGCATAATTATAGATTTGAAAAAAATCTGTATATATTTAAGACATGAGACCTTTATCTGAGTAACTTATAGTTTTCCTCCAAATATGTACAGAAGAATTGGAAATGTTTGACATATATTGAATTACTTACTGTCTAGGAAAAGAGGTGGGGAAAAGGAGGAAAAATTGGACCACAAGGTTTTGCAAGAATGAACATTAAAAATGATCTATGCATATGTTTTGAAAATAAAAAGCTTTAATAAAAAATTAACAAAATTTTCTCCAATTTTTGCTTTCCTTCTAATCTTGGCTATATTTTTCTTTGTATCAAAATTTCATCGCATTCTGCTCTCTACCTCTTATGAATTCACAAATCATTTGCATGTCCAGAAGTCTCTTAAGTAATATAGTTCATATTCTTTAGATTTTTTTCTTACTATCTCCTTTATTTCTAGGTCTTAAAACAATTTTAACCCTAACAATAAATGGTGAAAGGCTTTAATCAATATTAAATTTCTACCTTACTGCTTTTCATATTCTTAACAATTTTATCAAATGATTATCAATATTTAATATTTAATAATGTCTTATATTGCTCTCAGATCCTTATTCATATTTTACTTTATATTTACAATATCAATGATTTTATAATTTTGTTTGTCAGTTTAAGTCTATCCTAACTATCTTACTTTTTCCATTATTTTCTTTATATTCTTGATTTTTTGCTCATTCAAATATTTCTAATTCAATATAATTACTTTATACAATTTAATCTTAGTACATCTAAATTATCAATTAACAGTTTTTTTCATTATTTCCTTTAGATTCTGGACATTTTTGTATTCTTCAAAATTATTTGAAAATCAAGAATTTAAGAAATTATTTTTAAGCAATCTCATTTGTAATTGAATAGAAAATTATTTATTAGTTCAATATTGATATCATATTTTAACATTTTTCTTCTCAGTATGTTGACCAGTGTTTGTAGTTACCTAAGATCATATGACTTTCAAAAAACTCAAAGAATTGTCTAAAATATTCTAATTGTTTTGAAAGAACTTATTTTTCTCTAATTACATTCATTATCACTACATGCATCTATATCTATTTTTTAAACATTTTAATTATGTATTATTGCTTCTTCTGTACCATTCAATTCCCACTTGTTGCTATTTTACTTCATCTTCAAGTGAAGACTACTAATTAGTCTAGAGAATACTCTATTGTATATACCTTCTAATTTGTATTTGATCTCTAATTCACCATTTGAGTTATCCACATCCATCTTTATTTCTTTTAGACTTTTAATTATTTTATTGCTCTTCTGACCATTCTGAGATTCCCCCACTTGCTTGCTATTTTACTTCCCATCTTCAGTGAAGATTACAATTAGATTGTGAGAGACATTAAGGTGTATATATTCTAATTTGTATTTGATCCCTAAGGCTACATGGAGCTATTAAAGCTTTCCAAATAGAGAGTGACATGATTCACACAAATTCCTTATATAAAGTAATTCAACAACTGTTTGAAGAATGACAAGTCCATTTTTAAAGATGGTATTTCTGAGTCCTTAAAACCAATTAGGAGAGCATTAAAATATTCCACAAGTATTAGAGAGAATGTAAACTAGGGGTATGGCTATTGAATGGAGAGACAGTTAAAAGAAACAAAGTATATTTCCATATACAAAGAAGAATATAAAGGTTCTATCTAATTGTAAATCTCTATTTCATGAAGTTTGCCATAAATACTTATAATAATAAATTCAAAATGAAACTATTTTAAAATTTATTCTAATTTTAATTTTTGGAATAAAACAAGCATTTCCATAGCATAGTATAATAAAAGATGATCACACATGAAACTAGAAATCCATTATGTATAACTTTTATCCTTTAAATATTTAATAAAATTATCTAGTAAATTCTCTTTCTTATTTTTTTCCCTCCTCCCTTCCCTAGAGATGACTACCATTATACACAAATAGGTATGCATGAATATTTTTCATGTTTTCTAAGATTATTGAGTTCATCATTTCTTGTAGCACAGTATATTATGTTCCATCACAATCACATGCCAAAATTCATGTCACTTAAAAAGGACACAGTATTAATCTCCAGGCATACTCCTAGTGTCCTCATGTTGAGATGAAACCTTCCTAGTCTGCGGGAACAAAATTATCCATGTGAATTTGACATGGGGGAAAAAATAACTTCTGAACCACATGTGTTATATATTCCTTATTTATATATCATAAGCAGAATTGCCAAGTGCCACCAAAGGGCTAAAAAACTTACATTATTTGCAATTTGTGAATATTTCTCATTAATGATACTGAAATTTATAACATATACATCAATTCTAGTGACGTTTTTTCACATAGACCAGGGATTCATCTTTACCCACCTACAGATAAATAGCAAAATAAACTAACAGAATGGCATACACACACACATATACATACAGAGTGAGAGAGAGGAAGGAGGGAGGAAAAGGGAGAGAGGGAGAAAGAGAGAGAGAGAGAGAAACAGAGATAGAGACACAGAGAGACACACAGAAAGACAGACAAAGACAGAGACAAAGAGAAAGAAAAATTTTATGGGATTTTTAATTTACAAAAAAAGTAAGATCAATAACATTAAGAAAGAAATATAATTTATGCTTTAATTAAAAAAAGTTTTTTTTCCTCATTACTAATCTTAAAGCCTCTTTTATCTGCTGATTCCTTAGACTGTATAAAATAGGGTTCAGAAAGGGAGGAATTATGGAATAGAATATTGAAATGATTATATCTTTAATAGACCCAGAATCTGAAGGTGGTTGTAGGTGCACGTAAGAGGTTGAAATAAGGAACAAAGAAACCACAATGATGTGAGGGATGCAAGTAGAGAAGGCTTTTCTTTGGTCTTCTTTCACTGGAAATCTAAGCACAGTGGAAAATATTCTAATATATGATACAATGATGAAGACAAAGCAGCCAACAAGCGCTAGAGCAGAGGCAAATAAAGATATCAAATTGAAGAATATCTCTGAACATGAGATCTTGAGTAGAGAGGGAATATCACAGAAGAACTGGTGGATCACATTGGAATTGCAGAAAGACAATTGAAATGTTAAACCAGTATGGAGACCTGCATACAAAACCCCAGTGAACAAGCAGGTTAAGGTCATCTGCATGCAGGCACGAGGGTTCATGATCACTGGATAAAGAAGTGGATGGCAGATAGCAACATAGCGATCACGGGCCATGACAGTAAGCAAAGTGTACTCAACATAGGCCATCCAGACTAGCAGAAATATCTGAATTGCACATCCAGTAACTGAAATAACCCTGTTGTTCACCAGGAAGTTAATGGATGCTGGGGAACAGTTACTGATATGAAGCAGATATCCACAATGGAAAGATTCCTAATGAAAAAGTACATAGGGTGTGGAGTCTCCTGTCAATGGTGGTGATGATGACAATGAGGAGATTTCCTATCAGGCCTGCTGAGTAAACGAGAAAGAAAAGCAAAGAATATAAGATCTGCAGCTCTCTGTTGTCAGAAAACTCCATAAGGAGAAATTCAGTTATTGAGCTGTTCAAGTTAGACATTTTCTGATTCTTTCACCCAGTGAGTGACCTAGAGAGGCAAAAAGAAGTCAAACAGGCCATTAATCGGCAATTATTAAGGGCAAAATATGTGCAAAGGCTAGAAGAAATTATTTCATTTTTTATCCTTACCACATAAGATCTAAATAGGCAGCATGACCCATGGTATGTAGTGACTATGTGACCCAGAATAGGATCCCTTTGGAAGAAACTTTATTAAGATTTTTGTGGGAGATGAAGATCTTCGATGGTAAAGTAAATTTCTTCCTTAGGAATTTCATCTATTAAAAATTTCATACTTATGGAAGGAAAAAATCCTACCAAAGACCCTATATTTTCTTCCTATTGTCTTTAATGATTATCTGTGAGTGACTACATCAGTACAAGTATCTGACCTAGGTTAGAAGTCAAGAATGGAATTGGTGATCTTTAATTTTTAAATGATCTGAAATGTTGTCTTAGCCTCTCTTTATATTGCTTTTCCATGGTCATCTCACTTTCATTAATAGCTGTGAAGAATTTAAAATAGAAAGTCAGAAGTTTAAAAAGACAGCTTCAAAAATACTAGTTGCTTTTGCTGGCAGTGAAGAAAGGGACCATAATCTCTCGTCCTACCAAGTCCTTATACACAGTCTTCCACTGACTGAAAGAAGGTATTGCAAATGAATGAGAAACATATGCAATGACATATTTTCTTTGTTTAAGAACCAAATCTGCTGATTTGGTCTTTCATACTTTCTGCTCCTGTGAATTTTCTCATTTTATCTAATTTTCACCATAGCTGGTCATGGGCTGGTCATTTCAACTTTCTACCATTCAGATGCATCAGGCAAGAAAACCAACTGGTTTATTAAGCTCTACCCTTGTTTCACATGAAATAGTATCCAAGGGAGTGTACTGTTCTGATACTCCATCTCTCTTTCACTTCTGTCCACAATTTCTCTGAAGAAATATTTCAAGATCAAAGATCTAGCTCTTTGAAAAAACTGGTAGGCAGATATTTCTTGGTCATTAGTTTTCTATGATAACTTTTTAATTTTTTTTCTTATTTATTATTTTATCTTTCTCGAGTGAGATGTAAATACAATGTTTAACATTCTTTTTAAAAATTCGAAGTTCCAGATTCTCTTTGTTCTTCACTTTGCACTACCATTACTCCACTGATAAAACAAGAAATTAAAAATATATTACACGTCTATAGTCATGCAAAATATTTCTATAGTAATCATGTTGTGAAAGAAAACATAGCCCAAAAATGAAAGGTAAAATATATATATAAATTCTGAACACTATCAGTTCATTCTCTGGGGAAAAGATCATTTTAATCATAAGTCCTTTAGAGTTGTCTTGTTCTAATAGTGAGAAAAGTTATGTCATTCACAGATGATTATCTTATAATATTTCTGTTACTTTACACAGTACATGTCATTTTGTATCAGCTCATAGAAGTCTTTCCAGGTTTTTCTGAGAGCATCTGCTAATCATTCAAAATATAACTTTGAGAGGAGTACCAATCAGATTCTGACATGGAGCTACATTTTTTGGTTATGTTGAATACTTACATTTGTAATCACAAATGCATGTCTATGTCCTTTTTCTTTTTGTTCTGAATTTTGTCCACTTTTCTACCCTTTCCCATCCATTGAAAAGCTAGTACAAAATATACTAAACATTTGTATATTCAATCCCTTTACCAGAAAGTAGAGAAATGTTCAAAAGAAATGATATATACAGTAGTAGAAAAAGAAAGAAGGGGTAGGGGAGGATGAATGTAGAGATGAAGAAAGGAAGGAGGAAGAAAAGAAGGAAGGAACAAAGGCAGGAACAAAAGAATGGAGAAAGGAAGGAGGGATGCAGGGAAAGAGAAAGGGAGGAAAAAATAAAAGAAAATGGAAGGGGAAGCATTCAATTCAAAACCACTGTAACTAACCTTAATAAAAACAAGTCTCCTTGCTGTTAGCTTCTGCAATGTGAGCTGCTCAGAGATGATATTAACGAATTTCTCTGCCACAGAAAGATTTCCAGAATTCCATTCCCTCAGCACAGGCTGGATTGGCAGAAAATTATAAAATTTCCATTCTTTTCTAGTTGTGATATTTCTGTTCTTTTCCTGTTTGGGAAGCAGGTTTTCCCTCAATTTTCCCACTGTATTTGTAGTTATAGTTAGATAGTATTTTTGACAAAATGGCCCCATAAGGCCAATTTGACCTTTGTTGGACATTCCTTACATCTCCTTGGGACAGTATCTCTGCTCTTCAGCCAAATACGGACAGGCAGAGATCAGTGCCCTGAGGTAATTATTCTCTGGGTAGAAAGAGAAGGTGCCAAAAAGGTTCTCTCAGGTGCACTGGGTTGGAGTTCCCAGAAATGTTAATTAATGTTCATGGGAGGGATATGTATTATAGTTGTATGATTTATCATCTCTTAATATCCCTCAAGAGATTGGAATAAGTCCCCTTCCTCCATTCTTCGAAAGGTAGAATAACAGAGAATCAAATGTCCTGAGGACTATTTATCTTGTTAGCACAATTGATATAGATATACTGTGACTATGGTTATGGCTTTGATTGACATATAGGCAAAAAAAAAAAAAAAAAAAAACTTGACAAATTTTGGGTAAAATATTTTTAAAATATTTCTTTTCATAGGAAATTAAGTTAAGGAAATGGACCTATAAAATGATGACATCTGGCAGATGAGAAAACATTTGAAACCCATAATTCAACAACCTTCTACCAAGAGGAAAATGGTGTGCTTTACCTTGTTCTTCTTGTGTTCTCTGCTCTGTTAAGCACTCATCTTCTTTATATTTCTCATTTGATCTTAAGGTCTAGTTTAACATTAATAAAACTAATCAAAAAGCTGTCCCTGTTAGGACAAACAGATATTGCTATGAATCTTCCATATCCAGAGTACTTTTACTTTTATAATTGATGCCTTTGGGATATATCCATTAATGTCTGTCAGTATTATATATTGCAGACTTTCTAGTGATCTTTCTTATAAATTCTAAATTGATTTCCAAAGAGTTGGTTAAATTTGTAGCCCCACCAAATATGGAACAATGTGTGTATCTACTCCTAATATTTTCTATATTGACTTTTGTCAGCTTCTATTAACCTAAACTGATTTCCTGTTCTGTCTATAATCCATCAAGTGGTATGCATTACCATGGATAAATCTGTCAATTCTTATTGCTCTGGGAAGCTCTTTAAAAGTATAAATGATAGAGATCTGAGACATAAAGTATTCCTTGTTCTCAAAATTTGCTTGTGGTATGACTATGTCCAAAACGTGAACAAATTTATATTTTATCTTGATGAAGAGTGTTAGATATTGGTCAATGTCTAGTTTCTGCAATACTATTTCCCAGTTTTCCCAGCAATTTTTGCCAAGTAGTAAATTCTTATCCCAGAAGCTGGAGTCAGAGAATTTATCAAACACTAGATTACTACAGTCATTGACAATTGTGTCTTGTAAACTACACCTATTCCACTGATCCACCACTTTATTTCTCAGCCTGTACCAAATAGTTTTGATGGCCACTACTTTATATTATACTTTTAGGTCTGGTACAGCTAGGCCACCTTTGTTTGAATTTTTTCCCATGAATTCTATTGGAATTCATCACTTTTTGTCATTTCAGATTAGTTTTGTTATGATTTTCCTAGCTCTATTAAACAATTTGCTAAAAGCTTGATTGATGTAGCATTCAATAAGCATATAAATTTAAAGAGTTATCATTTTTTATTATACTCACCCTGCCTACCCATGAGCACTTGACAGTCTTCCAGTTGTTTAGATCTAATTTTATTTTTCTGGAAAGTTTTTCATATTTGTTTTCATATGTTTCCTGGCTTTGGCTTGTCAGGTACACTCCCAAATATTTTATATTGTCTACAGTTATTTTAAACAGAATTACTCTATCTCTTCCTGCTGGACTTTGTTGATAACATATACAAATGATAATGATTTATGTGGATTTATTTTGTATCTTGCAAATTTTGAAAGTTGTTAATTGTTTTTAGTAGTTTTTTAGTTGATTCTTTAGAAATATTTAAGTATGATATCCTTGTATCTACAAAGAGTGATAATACTGTTTCCACATTATGTACTCCAATTTCTTTTTCTTCTCTTATTGCTAAAGCTAATATTTCTAAAATAATATTGAATAGGAATGATGATAGTGGGCAAATTTGTTTCATCTTTGATCTCATTGGGAATATACTTCTAGTTTATTCATTATATATAATGCTTGCCGATGGTTTAAGATAGATGCTACTTATTATTTAAAGGAAAATGGCATTCATTTTTAAGATATTCAGTGTTTCTAATAGGAATGGGTGTTGTACTTTGTAAAATAGTTTTTTCTGCATGTATATTTTGTTAGTTTGCTTATTGATATAACCAATTGTGGTAAAACTTTTCTGGATATTAAATCAGTCCCATACTCCTGGTATAAATTCTTCTTGGTCATAGTGTATTATTCTGGGGATAAGTTGCTGTAATCTCTTTACCAATTTTCAATACCAATAGTCAATCAATAAGCATTTATTAAGTGTCTACTATGTGTTAGGCACTGGGGTAAGCACTGGCTATCTGAAGAAAAGGAAATGATAGTCTATCTTTGAGGAACTCACACAACCTAATAACTTTGAGTAGCCCCCTAAGATCTGTCTGATGATTTGAACTGCTTGACAATGTAGAGGGCTTTTAAGGAGAGTACCATGAAGTTTAAATTTTTTGACCACATAATGAGAAAATACTGTTTTGGAAAAATATTGAAGACAAACAGAAAAGAAGTCAGCACAGGATGAGATGGATAGATAGTGTCATGGAAGAGATAGCATTTGAGATTATATTTCCACTATGCACTGGTGCCTCTCCAATGACCAATATCATCAGCTGCATAAAGAACTGGCAGATGTTAATTGTTGAATACTTGCCAGTGACATTTGAAAGATTGCGATGAATTGAATAAGTACCAAAGGATTGGAGGAAGGCAAATATTATACAAATTTTCAAAAAATGAAATAGAATATGATCTATAACCTATGAAAGTATGACCTTAACTTCAGTTCCAGAAGACATTTTAAAATATATGTATATGTATGCATGTATAAATGTATATATTACATATATACACATACAATATTAGATCTGTATATGTTACATATACACACATATCTCATTTTCTATTTACATATGTATATGTAAATATTTTGATCTCAATGAGAATTATTGAGAGATATATATATTATTCAATGAGAGTCTAGAAAAAGAAATAAAGGATCACAAAGAATCAAAATGACACTATAAAGGGTAAATTACACTAGGATTACCTTAGTCTCATTTTTGACAGGGTTCCAAAACTGATAGATCATATGAATATGGTGAGCATTTTGTTAATACCATCCATGGACACCCAAGTTCCTTCTCCTGGCTCATTTTATTATTTATTATCATCCCTGGTTCTAAGGTGAATACAGAATGTATAATATCTCCTCACAAATCATTTAGAGTGAAATGTTACTCATTAATTAACAAATAAAACCTGAGGTCTCAACGCAGTTTATAAAATATAAAATAAACTAGATGAATCTATTTTCTCATCATATCTCACCTATTTTTCTTTGTGTGAGTGTGAGAGTGTGAGACAGACAGACAGGGACATATAGAGAGAGATATGGGAGAAAGGAAAATGTGCGATCCCTGGTGGCCATTCTAAAAAAATTATGCAGTAAGACCATATTTCCAGAATTGGGAGGTTAACAGTTGTATATGTATAGATGATGGATATATTGAATCTATTTTATCATTTATACATTGAATATAATAATTTATATCTGCCTGATTTTTTTTAAACATCTGATCAGTTTTAGCATCAGTAATTTCCAGTTTCTTTAACCCGAGCTGGGTTAAAGAGGGTGGGATTTCTATTTATCTATCCATCTACCTATCTATCTCAGACCTGTCATATATAGTAAGGCAGAAGAACATAACAATATTAATTCATCATAAAACAGTGGAAGGTGCCATTCAGAGAAATGTGGGAAGATATGCATAAACTGAAAAAGATAGGAGTGAGTCTACACAGGAGAACAATTGATACAATAAATTCATTGTAAAGAAGAATAATTTTGAAAAATTTAAGAATCATGATCAATGCAATAATGAATCAATCAAGAAACATTTATTAAGCTCTGACTTTGTCCCAGGGACTTTGCTAAATTCTAGAGATATGAAATAAAGTGAAAGAAAGTTGTGATCACAAAGGAATTTGCAATTTAGTGAGTGACATAAATATACAAATGACTATATAGAAACAATTTATTGGAGCAGCTAGATGGTGCAGTGAATAGAGCACCAGCCCTGAAATCAGGAGGACCTGAATTCAAATCTGACCTCAGACACTTAACACTTCCTAGCTGTATGACTCTAGGCAATTCACTTAGCCCCCAATGCTTCCATAATCAGTCAATAGATGATAGGTGATAAATAGATAGACAGATAGATAGATAGAAGAAACAACCTGAAGACAGATTATTTAAGAAATAATAAACCAGGGGAAGACTTGACAATTGAAGAATAAAGATGGTTTTCCAGGGAAATGGGAATTCATTTGGGACTTGAAGACAACTGAGTAAACCAGAAGCTGAGAAGCAGTGATCTCCAGATATAGAGGACAGTGTAAGTGACTCAAGTTGGCAGATGGAGTGTCCGGTTTGAAGAACAGTGGTAGATGTCAAGATCCCTGGAACACATAGCACACTGGGGGAAGTGATGTATAAGAATGTTATTAAACTTAATAAGCATTTATTTAAAACCTACTTTGTACCAAGAAGCAGTCTACATGTTTGAGAGCCAAAAAGAAGCAATACATTTCTGGCCTTCATGCAGCTTACAATTGAGAGAAGATTGAAAAGTGAGGGACAGGTTACAAAAGACTTTGAATGTTCAACAGACTGGTTTACAATTGTGTCTAGAAGGGGCAAGGAGCTACTATAATTTATTGTTGACAAATTAATTCCTCTGCTTTAGGATCAGCACTTTAGTAACAGACTAAAAAATGAGTTTGAAGTTTAGAAATAGCCTTAAGACAGAGAAATGTTATGGTTCATACTCAATTCTTACAGTTCTCTGAGTGTAGACAACTCTCTTCATCACAGATAACTGGAACTGGCCTCAATCATTTCCCGTCCATCAGAATTAGTCATTGTCTAATCTTCTTGTTGCCATGTTCATTGTTCTCCTTGTTCCTCCTTGTTCTTCTCACTTCACTTAGCATCAGTTTATATAATTCTCTTCAGGATTCTCTAAAATCATCCTGCTATAGGAAAAATTGTTTCCTATAGAACAAAAATATTCCATAACATTCATATCATAATTTATTCAACCATTCTCCAACCTATGGGCCTCCACTCAACTTTTCACTTTCTTGCCACTACAAAAAGGGCTGCACAAACATTTTTTCACATGTGGGTCCCTTGCCTTCCTCTGAGATCTCTTTAGGATGTAATACCAGTAGAAACACATAGTAGAAATGCAATAATATCAAAGATATGCAGTTTTATAGCCATTTGGGCATACTTCCAAATTGCTCTCCAGAATGGCTGGATCCATTCACAATTCAACAAAAATGTATTAGTATCCTAGTTTTCCCACATTCCCTCCACCATTCCTCATTATCTTTTCCTGTCATCTTAGCCAATCTGAGAGGTATGTAGTGGTATCTCAGAGTTGTCTTAATTTGCATTTGTTTGATCAATAGTGATTTAGAGAACCTTTTCATATGACTAGAAATGGTTTTAATTTCTTCATCTGAAAAATGTCTGTTTATATCTTTTGACCATTTATTGTTTGGAGAATGGCTTGAATTCTTATAAATTTGAGTCAATTCTCTATATATTTTAGAAGTGAGGCCTTTATCAGATCCTTTGGATGTAAAAATGTTTTCCCAGTTTATTGCTTCCCTTATAATCTTGTTCTGCATTAGTTCTGTTTGTACAAAAACTTTCAAAAATAATATAATCAAAATCATTTATTTGGGGATTAATAAAGTTCTCCAGTTCTACTTTGGTAAAAAAATTCCTTCATTCTCCACAGAACTGAGTAGTAAACTATCCTTTGTCCTTCTAATTTGCTTATGCTATAGCTCTTTATTTCTAAATGATGAGGCCATTTCAAGCTTATCTTGACATATAATGTTAGGTGTGGCTCAATGCCTAGTGTCTGCCATACTAATTTCCAATTTTCCCAGCAGTTTTTATCAAATAGTAAATTCTTATCCCAAAAGCTGGGGTCTTTGGGTTTGTCAAAAACTAAAATGCTATAGTTATTGATTATTTTGTCCTGTGAACCCATCCTATTCCACTGACCAATTATTCTATTTCTTAGCCAATATCAAAAGTTTTTAATGATCACCGCTTTGTAATATAGTTTTATATCTGGCACATCTAGGACACCTTCATTGACATTTTCTTTTCATTAATTCTCTTAAAATTCTTGACCTTTTATTCTTCCAGATGAACTTTGCTATTTTTTTTCTAGATCTGTAAAATAATTTCTTGGAAGTTTGATTGGTATGGCACTAAATAAGTAGCTTAATTTAGTTAATATTGTCATTTTTATAATTTTAGCTCAGCCTATCCTTGAGCACTTTGATATTTTCCCAAATGATTAGATCTTACTTTATTTGTGTGGAAAGTGTTTTGTAGTTGTTTTCATATAGTTCCTGACTTTCCCTTGGCAGATAGATTCCCAAATGTTTGATGCCATTGAAAGTTATTTTGAATGAATTTTGTCTTTGTTTCTCTTGCTGTTGGATATTGTTGGTAATATATAAAAATTCTGATGATTTATGTGGATTTATTTTGTATTCTGAAACTTTGCTAAAGCTGTGAATTGTTTCTAGTGGCTTTTTAATTGATTCTCTAGGGTAATGCTATTATATGATCTGCAAAGAGTGGTTTCCTCATTATCTACTCTAATTCCTTTAATCTCTTTTTCTTTTCTTATTGTGAAAGCTAACATTTCTAATACAATATTGAATAGTAATGGTGATAGTGAGCAACCTTGTTTTACCCTTGATCTTCTTGTTTCTCATTTATCCCCATTCCATATGTACATGTTGATAGTTTTAAAATAATTGTCACTGATCATTTTAAGAAAAAGTCCATTTATTCCTATATTCTCTAGTGTTTTTAATCAGAATGGGTATTGAATTTTTTCAAATGCTTTTTCTGCATCTATTGAAATAATCATTTGATTTTTTTTAATTTGGTTATTTATATAGTCAATTATGCTAATAGTTTTCCTAATATTGAATCAGCCCTGTATTCCTGTTACAAATCCACCTTGGTCATAGTGTATTATCTAGGGGATGCCTTTCTGTAATCTCTTTGCTAATATTTTATTTAAGATTTTTGCATCAATATTCACTAGGGAAATTGTTCTATAATGTTTTTCTCTGTTTTCACTAGCACCTTATCTGTGTCATAAAAGTAATTTGATAGGAATTCTTCTTTCCTTATTTTTTCAAATAGTTTATAGTTGAAGTTAATTGTTCATTAAATATTTGGTAGATTTCACTTGTAAATCCATCTGCCCCTTGAGATTTTTTCTAAGGTAGCTGATTAATAGCTTGTTCAAAAGAACAGGTTTTTGTTTTTTTTTTGTTTGTTTTTTTTTTGTTTTGTTTTTGTTTTTGTTTTTTTTCAGAGGCAATTGGGGTTAAGTGACTTGTCCTGGGTCACACAGCTAGGAAGTATTAAATATCCAAAACAGATTTGAACTCAGGTCCTCCTGACATCAGGGCTTGTGCTTTATCCACCTATGCCACCTAGCCGCTCCTCTTTTTTTTAATGGGACTATTTAAATAATTTATTTCTTCTTCCATTAACCTGGACAATCTACATTTTTGTAGATATTCCTCCATTTCACTTAGGTTATCAAATGTGTTGGCATAAAGTTGTGCAAAATAATTGCTAATTATTGCTCTAATTTCCTCTAATTTTGCCTGGGTACTTTTACTGCATGTGATTTTTATTGCATCATAACCTGAGAAAAAATTTACTATTTCTTTCTGTATTTGATTTTGAGATTTTTATGGCCTAATACCTGGTCAATTTTTGTATATGTTCCATGAACAACTGAGAAAAAAGTATATTCCTTTCTGACTTTATTCAGTTTTCTCCAGTGATCTATCATATCTAACTTTTCTAAAATTCTTTTTACCTCCTTAACTTCTTTCTTATTTTATAGTTTGATTTACCTAGTTTTGAGAGAGCAAGGTTGAGATCCCCCACTAGTAGAGTTTTGCTGTCTATTTCTTCTATAGCTCTTTTAACTTCTCCTATAGGAATTTAGATGCTACACCATTTGGTGCATTATGTTTAATACTGATATTACTTCATTATCTATGGTACCCTTTAGCAAGATATAGTTTCCTTCCTTATCTCTTTCAATTAGATTTATTTTTGCTTTTGCTTGATCTGAGATCAGGATGGCTACCCCTGCTTTTTTTTACTTCATCTGAAGGATAATAAACTATGATCCAGCCTTTTACCTTTACTCTATATGTATCACTCCACTTTAAATGTGTTTGTTGTAAACAGCTTATTGTAGAATTCTGGCTTTTAATCCAGTCTATTATCTGCTTTTGTTTTATGGGAGACCTCATCCCATTCACATTCTATATAACAAATATAACAAATATATAACAAGAATAACAAATTCTGTATTTCCTGCTATCCTATTTAGCCAAAAATTATGCTTTTCTCTTTCTTTTCCCCCTTCCCACCTCCCCAGTATTTTGTTTCTGACCACCACCTCCCTCACACAGCCCTCTCCTTTAGAGCCTCTCCCGCTTTCTTACATCTTTCCCCTACTACTTCTGTTTTCCCTTCTATTAGCCTTCCCCTTTCTTTCCCCTCTCCCTTCCCACTTCCATATAAAGTGAGATGAGTTTCTCTGTAAAACCAAATATGTCTGATATTCTCTCTTTGAGCCAAATCTGAAGACAGTAAAATTCACACAATGTTCATCCTCCTCCCTTCTTCCTCTCAGTTTTAATAGATCTTCTTTGTCTCTTCATGAGATGTAATTTCCCTCATTTTAACTCATTTTTCCTCCTTTTTTTAGTCAATTTCCTTTCCACCTTTAGTTTCTTTTTCATATTATCATAATAAAGTCAAATTATACCCACACTCTCTAAATATACTCATAACAGAAATATAGTTCTCAAGAATTCTTTCCTTTTTATCTTTCTGTGCTTCTCTTGAGTTTGATATTTGGAGATCAAATTTTTGGTTCAGCTCTGGTTTTTTCATCAGAAATAAATGAAATGTATTTTCTTTAATTTCACCTGTATCATTGAATGTTCATCTTCCCTGAAAGATAATCTCAGTTTAGCTGGATAGTATATTCTTGGCTGTAATCCAAGTTCCTTTGTTTTTCAGAATGTCTGATTCCCAGGCCCTTCAATCCTTAAAGTCCTTAAAGTCCTCTTGGGCCATAATTTAAAGAGACAGTTAACTAGATATAAAGCCTTCTTAAACTTCACAGAGGGGTTCCTTATGGATCATCTTTTGAATAAATACTATTAATAGTAGAATCTGTTAGTGTGGAAGGATTCACATATTGCTAAAACAAATACAACAACTATCTACTGAAACTTTGTGTTCTTCCTTCCTTTGATCTTCACACAAACACTTTTCATAATGCTGCCATATTTTCTCAGGACTAGATTTCCAGAGGAGGTTCTTCTTTTGTTCCTTAAACTTTTGAAGGATCACAAAAAGTTAAGACAAGTCAAAAATTTTTAGTGGCTCTGCTTTTTTATGAGAGGACTCGAACAGATATTTGAATAAGAGAAGTTTTTCATCAATATTATGGCATTTATCCTTGACAGGTTTGATACTTCTTTCTCAAAGTTCATCATTAAGTCTTCTTTCTTTCCAGATATACTGTGATAAATTTCAGGAATCTTCTGCTAAATGCTCTCTACTATGCTTCCCAATTCTGAGGACTGAATTTCTTCATGTGAATCTACAATGCAACTCTATCACCATCCTTTACTTAGTGTGTTCCTTTGAAACAAGGAATGTTACATATTTTGATCTTGAAATCCCTTTATACTGTTAAAAAAAACAATTGAACATCCCAAAAGATCTTTTGTTTAGGTGGGTTATAAGTATTGACATTTGCCATATCAGTAATTAAAAGATCTTAGTATTATTGTGAAAATATAGAATCTTGTGAAATTAGAGAGTAGAACATCTCCCAGATCATACTTTCAGAACTTTTATCTCATCCATTCCATTGAACCTTCCCAAATGTCAGCCCCTAATTGTGGCCTCTGTTTAATCTTGCTTATTCTGTAAAGTGGTGGAATTGTTTATAAACACTGGAGACCAAAAGCTTTGTTATTGACTTCTTTATTTCTGTGTCATGCCTTACTCAGAGTACTCTTGGTAGTTTGATATGGGAACAAAATGAGACACTCATTGGTCATTCAACAGTTTATCAAAAAGGATATACTTAGTGTATTATAGGAGAAGGATATTCCCCAAGGACAAGCATTGAAACCACCCTGAGTTTATTTAATTTAGAAAACATCCTGGCCTGAATAACTTATCATGATCCAGTAGATAATCATCAGAATGCCTAAAGCTCCTCAGACATGCTTTACACTCAGCTGAAGTGTATGAAAGGAAGTGATGAAAGCAGCCTGAGCCTTTAGACTTCTGAACCAAACTTGACAATAGACTCTATCTTTTAAGAAGAAATTAGCCTAAATTTCAGGGAGAGGTGAAAGTCCAGGCTAGCTCCCTGGAGGCCTCAAGAACAGGTGGAGTCAGGATAAGCAAAATCCCAGGTCTTTAGGGGGAGGAATGAAGCAGATGGACAAAACTGCCAGGAGTTTTGCCAAGGATCTAGAGTTATCTTCACACTTTTCTCCTCCTCCTCCAGAGGCCAAGTGAAGTTCTCTCACCTCTCTCACTCCATCCCCTAAACCTTACCTACAATTCTCTTAACCCCATTGAGCTAGCATTAACTGTGAGGAGAGAAATTCCAAACATGCTAATAGAGTTATTGTCCAATAGGTAATTAGCCTTAAATGCTCGGTTGTCTGATTCAACTGCATCTGTTCAGAGTTTCAGCTCTTTACAGGAAGGAAGAGTACGTCACTTCTGCAATGCTTGGGAGCCTCTAAGTATCTCTACAGCTCCCTAATTCTTGCATTATATCCACTTCCTTGGGTATCAAGGTTTGTGGACATATGGAAGAACATATCTTCCTCATTTCCTTCAAGTTTAACATCCCTTCGAATCTAGTAGGAAGAATCTAAATAAATACTTTCTTGCTAAGACTGCTTAAAGGGAATCACCCACCTCAGGCACATATCATTTCATATTTAAGCCACAGCTCAGAAACCTGAATTATGTTCAAATTAATTAGAAGTTGACCTTTATTTAGATGTAGGGATAATTTATTCTGTCAGTTAAAGGAATGTTGAATTTGGGAATCTATCTATCTTTCACTCTTTCTCTATCTCTGTCTCCCTCTGTCTGTCTGTCTCTCTTTTTTCTCTTTCTCTCTGCCTCTGTCTCTCTCTGTCTACATGTCTGTCTCTCTGTGTCTTTGTCTATGTCTCTGCGTTTCTGTTCCTCTCTGTCTCCTTCTCCTTTTTTCTCTCTCCCTCTTTTCTCCCTTTCCTTCTCTTCTTCTCCCCTTCTCCCTCTAGTGTCTCTCTCTCTCTCTCTCTCTCTCTCTCTCTGTCTCTCTGTCTCTCTCTCTCTCACTCTGTCTCTCTCTGTCTCTCTCTCTCTCATTCTTGTTCTCTCTGTTGGTCAATCTCCCCCCTTCACTCCCTCATCTTCCTTACCCCTGACTCCTTCTCAATATTGTCTCATTCTTTTTATAGCAAAATTTATACATCTCAAATATTGGTGATTGTTGTCTAGAATTCAAATTTGGTTACATACAACTCATTGACATATATGTTGCCTTTTTCTTTCCATAATCTATGCTTATTAGTTGGCCTTAGATTGTCATATTCATTGAGAAGCAAAGACTGCTCCTATTGTCTTTATTCTGATTGTCCCCTTTACAGTCTTTTCTCTCTCAAGAATTATTAGTCCATCAACTTCTTTACTCTGGTGTCTATTGTTTTATTTCACTCTCACTGATACCTTTTTTAATACAATGTATCTCACTTTATGTATTTAAATATGTGATTCTGAGCAGGAGTACAGTCTTCCCCAGATTAACAGCTAAAGGGATGCAAGACACACAAAAAGGAAAGGTCCCCTTGTTCAAAAGCAGAGCAATGGCACTCTTTTGTGGGTTCAGCTTCACTGTTATGTGGAGAAGAAAGCCCCAAATGTCAAGGCCCCCAACACCCCTGATAGATTTGTGGAGCAGCAGATTCCACAGCTGGTCCATACATGGGGATGGACTATATGGGGGTATATAATATACACTTAATAAATACTTTAATAGTACACATAATAAATATTTTAATAAAATACTTTAAAAGATTAATTTCATATACATGCACATGTGCATGCATGTTAGTTTGACTTAATCCACTGAAGAAGAAAATAACCAAGCTTAGTCTTGCCAAGAAAAGCAAAACAGTATGGTTAGTAGAATGACAAAGATTTGGACATAACTAAATCATTGAACAATAATGCACGCATGCATGTATGTATGCATGCATATATTTGTGTGGGTGTATCTCTCTGTTTATAATCTTACTTCTCCTATTTCCCCTTTCATGCCAAGCAAATCATATTTGAAGAAGCACCAAAAAAGCTGAAAGGTGTCCATGATATTGGGGCTAAAAGGTAACCACAGAATCAGTGGAACCTGCCTTCCACTCCTGCTTCTGACGCATCCTGCTGGTTGAGTCTGTGAGGCTGGACACCTCTCAGCTCTCTAAATTACAGAACAGGTCCTGAAGCACATTCAGAAAGGGAATTCATCGCCTAGAGTTCTTTAGAGAATGGAAATCACAAGTCTAGGCAGCAAAAAAAACAAAAAAAAAAACAAACAAAAAAAAAAAACCATAAAACCCATTTCAGATACACATACACACACACATTTATATATAACTTCTTTTCAGGGCAATGAGATGCTAAAGAATAGAGGACTCCAAGAGAAGTCAAAGAAAATTCGTTGGCTCCAAAGTAATTTTTTGTTCATTTCTTTATCTTCCAGGAAAATAACTAAGAAAGTTCTTTATGGAGGAATGGAATCAAACCACCATTGGTTTCTTCTTACTGGGGCTATTTCCCTCAACAAAAACTAGCCTGCTCCTCTTCCTCTTGGTTGTCCTCATTTCCCTAATTGCCTTCTTGGATGACTCAACTATGATTTTCCTCATCTGAATGGATTGCCATCTCTATATCCCCATGTATTTCCTACTCAGTCAGCTCTCCCTCATGGACCTCATGTACATTTGCAGTACAGTTCCCAAGATGGCCATCAACTTCCTGTCTGGGAACAATTCTATCTCTTTAGTAGGTTGTGCTTTCCAAAGTGGCAGCTTCTTAACTATGGCATGTGCTGAAGGCTTGCTCCTTGCATCCATGGCCTATGACTGTTATGTAGCCATTTGCCATCCCCTCCATTAGCCTATTCTCATGAAGAAGAGAATGTGTTTGCTGATGATTGCTGTGTCCTGGGTCTCTGCATCCATCAATTCCATTTTCCATACAGTGTATGCACTCTGTATGCCCTATTGCAAGTCCAGAATCATTAACCATTTTTTCTGTGATATCCCTGCCATGGTGCCTCTGGCCTGTATAGATACCTGGACCTATGAGTACATAGTGTTCTTCAGCACCAACTTGTTTCTTTTGGTCCCTTTCATTGGTATCATGGCTTCCTATGGCTGGGTTCTCTATGCTGTCTACCACATGTGTTCAACATAGGGGAAGAAGAAAGCTTTCACAACTTGTTCCACCCACCTGACTGTGGTCATCTTCTATTATGGCCCATTTGTGTACACATATCTAAGGCCCCCATCTCTGTGTTCCCTAAAAGAGGACAAGAACTTGGCCATCTTCTACACCAACCTCACCCCTATGCTTAATCCCATCATCTATAGCTTGAGAAATAAGGAGGTGTTGGGGGCTCTTCAGAGAGTCTTTGGGACATCCTTATCTCAATAAGAATAACTAGGGACATAAAGTCACAAAAATAAAACCAGAAACAATCTTACCAATTACATTTCTGAACTACTTTATTTGACAGACTAGGGCACAAACTGTACTCATCTATCAATCCTAAATAATCATTATTTTAAATTAAATTTTATCTTTCTCCATTAACATGTAATTTTTCTTTCTCTCTGCCATGTTCCACCAAAAACAAATATTCAAACCTTTGCAGCACCTTTGGAAAAATCAATAGAAATAAATATCAAAATAGGCCATCTCCAAAAATATATGTCACAATCTGTATAACTGGTTAATCAATATTCTATTAAAAGTCTTTATTACCAGTATTATCAAATAAGTTGATTGCTCTTTTTGCTAATCAGAGTTCTTAATTATTTCAATTGATTTTATTATCAGTGTTATTGTTATTTTAGTGGTTATTCTGCAAATTTTGCTTATATTCCTCTTCATCAGTTTACAGGTATCTTCAATTTCTTTGAAACTGTCTCCTATATACTTCCTGTATGGTCATATTTTATTACACTCACATACTCTCATTTGCTTTCCATTTTATGTGAACCCAGTTATTTTCCACTTGTCTCCCAGAAAAATCTGCCAGAGAAAATTTTATATACAAATAGTTTTCCTTTTTCTTGATCTCTTTCTGGTTATGGGCCCTGTAACCAAAGAATATGTACAATTTTATAACTTTGACATTATAATTCTAAATTCCTTTCCAAAGTAATCATACAATTCCATAATTAAGCCAACAGCACATTAATGAACCTATTTTCCCATGGACCCTATCGTGTTTACCATTACCCAATTTGCCAATCTGTTAAATGCTATGTGAATTTTTTAATTGATCTAATTTTCATTTTTCTAATTATTGTTTAAACCACCAATGCATTTTTTTTCATATAACTATTGATAGCTTGGATTTTTCCCTGTAGAAAAATTCCATCATTATAAAAATCTATGACAAAAAGAAACTAAGACACAAAAGCTTTGAATGTAAATGACCAGCAATAAAGGTCATGGTCCCTCAGTGTTCAAAGACCCTTTAGAGTAGAGAAAGCCATCTTCTAAACACTTGGTCACATAAGATTCTGTGATGTTAAACTGAGATTAGGATTTGTCTATAGTAGAGGAGGAGTGGAAGTATAGCATGGACTTACATTTTTAATAAACATGCTGATTTGGAAAAGGGATTTCCAAAGTCCAGGTCAATTAGTAAAATTGGGATTTAGTCAATGTTCTCTAGAAAATAATTTTTGGGCAACCTCCTATATCATAATGGCCTAGTTCTACATTTGTGACAAGGCAGAACATCTTATCACCACATTGATTCAATGAGACTGGGATTTACCCAAGAAAAATGGGAAAGTTAACCTTTTATAAAGAAGTCAAGCTATATATATATATATATATATATATATATATATATATATACCCTAATGCTAACTATACAGAATAAAGTGGGGTACCAAATTTCAATTTCACAAATCTCTTTTTCCTTTTCTCTTCCTAGTTATGTCTTTTACCATTTATCTATTAGGGAATGGCTCTTATTTTTATTAGTGTTTATCAGTTGTTTATTCTTTGTTTTAGAAGCAATCAACAAATTTTATTAAGTGATTCCTATATTTCTGATATTATGTAAGTTTCTTGGGATACAAATAAAAAATACTTTAATCAATTTAGTTTGCTGGGGATTTAACAAGATCACAAATTAGTAAATATAATATTTGTGCAAATAATGCAAAGTACTTAGGAACATATGTATATAATTACATGCAGGCATGTATATGTGCAGGCTTAGATAGATATATGTATATGTTCTTATATCTACTAAGTTTCCATTTCCAAATCTAACTGAAACAATTTCTTTTTGGACATTTTAAACTGCTTTCTCAAAGGTATTTAAATTTCAGACACTGAAATTTAATTGGTATTTGTGATTTTTCCCTCCCATCCCAAATTTCTCCTAAACTTCCATATTCCTTTTGAAAATAGCATCATTGTTATGATTACACTTAGAGTCATCTTTGATACCTCACTTGCTTTCACCCACCTATATCGAATCAGTTGCAAAGTCTTGCCCACCATTTTCAAATCATTGTCCTTTTTTTTCTTATTAATACGACCACCACCCAAATTCATATTCTTATCTACTCTTGTCAATGCTATAAAAGTAATGTCACAAATGGTCTCCTGATAGCTAGTGTATCCTCTCTCCAATCCATCCACCATTTAGCTACCAAAGTGATTTTTTGTACACAAAAATTGAGATTATGGTAGTCTTATTCAAGAAATTCAAAAGGTTCCCTGGTACCTCTTGGATAAGATGTGAATTCTTCCATTTCATTTTGAAAATTTCATAACTGACTCCAACCCTTTTCTCTTTTCATTCTATATTACTCCACTTCATATGAAGGTCTTCTAACAGTTCTAGAGACTGAGATATCTTCCCCCCCAAAAGTGATCAAGATCATGGCTGTTCAGGTTGGGAGAGAAGAGAGAATAAGAACTGAGAATTAGAAATAAAGAGTGATATGATAAAAAAGGAAGCTCATGTATATTCATGGAAATGAGGATGAAATCAATCAACAAATTGTTATTAAGCACTTTTCAAACCTTTTGCCTAAATCATAAGTATATTCTTAGTGGGAGTTTTGAATAACGTAAATTTTACTCATTATTTTTCTTTTAAAATAAACTTCTTATACCTAAAGAGATGTGAACAACATGGAGTTTAAGAGCCATAATACTGACTCTAACCTTAAACTGGGCAGATTGATGGAACATGGTTAGAGCACTGGGTTTGGAACTGGAAAGACTCATAGTTTTTCATTTAAAAAGGCCTCAAACACTTGCTAGCTCTATGATTCTGGGCAAGTCACTTTATCCTATTTGCCTCAGTTTCCCTATATGTAAAATGGGATACAGAAGACAATGAGAAGGATTCCAGTATCTTTGCCAAGAAATCTCCTATGGGCATGAAAAAAGTCAGACAATTGAAAAATAGCTGAGCAGCAAGTTTAAACCAAAGAAAATATTGGTGTGATGTATGAAGTTAATAATTTTGACTTTGGATGCATGATCTCCTTCAATCTTACTCATAGGGTTCCTTGCTTCCTTCAATCCACGGTTCTGTGCTCCACCCTACATAAGATATGTTCTAAGGGTTTCAATTTGTTCACATTCTCTCCCTCTAGAAACCCCCATATATCACTTGGTATATTATTTGTATATTGTTACATGGCACAGCTGTATATTCTCTCCCCACTTTGTAAATTTCCTTGAGGGAAGGCACTATTTCACAGTTTTAGTTGTGTGCTATGCCTACCGTAATACTTGGCACACAGAAAACAGTAAATACATGACAACTTAAGTTGAAATCTATAATTTCAGTAAGTCTCGAGACATATTCTATCTCATGAAGGTTGTTATTAACCAAATACTATGCAGTAACTGTCTAAAGTTTTAGTCACTCTCTCCAGGGACCAAAGTTGTCTTGGGGCAAGGAGGTCTCCAAGCTTTTGAAGGGAAACCTTTGTATTTCTATCCTTATTATATCTTCTCAGTAAATATATGTTTGTAAAAGATTTTTTAGACCCATATTCAATGGTGATTACAGGAATAATGAACAATAGAGCTTGTTCCCTGGCACCAGACCTCACTTTCATTTCTAATTACAAATTTTACCTTATTGTGAATAAATTTGCTTATAAAGAAAAAAGAAAGGTTAATTCATTCAAGCAATGTGCCAGCACCCAATAACACAATTACCACTGGGCTTTGGATTCATCATGTATCCCATAAAGTCTCTGATTGTTGAAATATTTACTGCCAGGGTTGATGTAGAAATCAAAATCTATATGGCAGGCATAGGACTTTGTGGACCAGTGATAGATATAAGTATTTGTTATTTACATGGCACAGTGGATAGAGCACAGGCCTTGAACTAAGGAAGATCTATCTGCACAACTTAAAAACTGGCAAAAATTTTCCAGACACTTACTAGCTACATGACCGTGAGAAAATAATTTAATGCTGTTTGCCTTCTTCCTCAGCTATAAAATGAGCTCGAAAAGGAAATGGCAAACCACTCCAGTATCTTTGCCAAGAAAATCCTAAATGGGGACACAAAAAATCTTAACTGGACTGAAACAACAGAGCAATAATAACAACTCAGAGTGATTGTGAGAACTGAATCAGATTATATTTATAAATCTCGAAGTCTTGTTAAATGGAATGAACTTTGAGGCTCTCCCTGCAAGCCCAGTCCTTACTTATCATGAACAGAAGGTCTTTGGTCCTCCCATTTGACCCCTTCCAATCAATCCCCACAATTCTCTTGGGTGAATCACCCATAATTCTACAGAAAACATTTAATTATTCTGTAAAACCTAAATGGGATAACTGTGCAAAGGGATTCTCTTAAGGGCTACAAGTATTTACTTCAGCAGCAGCATCTTATATTCCATGCATCCTTGGACATTATAGTGGAAAGTAATAAAGAGACAGCATCACTCTTCACTTTCTCGATTCTCAGGGTAGTTTTCCACCTGATCATTTTGAGTACAGTGACCAAGCAAGTTAGTAAACAAGTAGGTTGGAAAGATAAATTTTTATTTGTATCAGCATTTTCTTATTGCTTTTTAGGATTGAATGATTGTGTCTTTTGTAGATGACAAAGAATCTCCTAAACATGTTGTAATGTCTACAGATGCAAGTAAGAATGAGGCCATTCCTAGGATACTGAGTACATTGATTTCTGGGTTCCATTCCTGCATTTTCACAAAAATCAGAATATAAGGTAAGAATAACCATAGCAAAACCAACAAAAATCATTTTAATTATTTCAAAATTTATAATGCTTTCAATACCAGATACTTTGTAATGAGTTTTTAAAAATTAATTGTTAACTGACTCCTCACATTCTTATCTCACTTGATCTTAACAGCAAATGTGAGGTAGTTGTTTTAATTATCACTATGTTATAGGTGAAAACACTGAAATACAGAGAGGATAAATGAATAGTGTTCGGTAACACAACTGGTGAGTGTCTGTTGCCTGGCTTGAACCTCAGTCTTCATGATTCTTATTCCAATATGTTATTGTCTCCCATAGAATCCTAAAATCATTGATTTAGATTTGGGGTGGGTCTTAGAAGTCATCTTAGAAATCCTCCTTTGCCCTTGCTCTCATTAAAATAAGTCCTGCCCATTATTCCACAATATTCATTATTTGATATTTTTTTCTTCTTTTAAACTAAAATGCTTTCCTTAACATGATTATGCATCACTTTAGGAAATTTTAGCCTGGAGTATCTCTAATTCCAGCTCTGCAGGTATTGCGAGGAGCTACATAGAGCCCCCAAAAGTCATATTTTACATGGATTATATATTTATATTCATTAGATTCTATCTTCTGGAATGGTCAGAGATGAGTGAGCAAAAGATCAGATAGATCAGAAGAGGAGATAAGAATAGAAAAATGGAGCAATATTTAGGTAATACCTCCTCATTGTTTTTTGGTCAGGAGATAGCAAAGTACATGCTTCTTTTGTCAGACATTAAGCAAGCCCTTTGACCATTTTGATTGTTTCTTTTTTCTCTATTTCCTTTTAATGAATATATTTGTGGAAGAGATGGAGAATTGTTTTCTTTATAGAAGAGCATAGATCTAACTCTGTCTAGTGATAAATGTTAGGCTGATTGCTAATGACTATCTTCCCTATTAGACTAGAAAACATTATTTGATCAACTAATCTCTGTTGAAGGCATAAAGATAAGAATTTTGTTTATCTGTTGACTAAAATTTTAATATTATAAGATGTTCCAGGTAAGGGAAGGTGATAAAATATGTGGTTTAGGAAAGTGGATGGTTATTATTCTCTGAATTATTCAGCTCAACTCAGACTAAGCTATGATTACCTACAAAACCTAACACAAAGAGCATTTTCATTGAATGATAAAATTACAAAATACTTCTATTAAGCGAATGTTCTGGATGAGTTTAGGTGCTCAAAATCATTATATTTTTCACTGAACACAAAGAGCATATAATTAAATAGGTGTGCTGGGGGAGTGGGTAGTTATTCATTTGTGTGGTTTATAATGTTATTACTATGTATATATATTTATATATAAATGCAATAGTCAATCAATAATCATTTATTAAGCACCTACTATGTGTTAGGCATTAGGGTAAGCACTGGTTATCTGAAGAAAAGGAAATGATAGTCTGTCCTTGAGGAACTCACACAACCTAATGACTTTGAGCAACCCCCTAAGATCTGTCTGATGATTTGAAATGCTTGACAATGTAGAGGGCTTTTAAGGAGAGACCATGAAGTTTAAATTTTTTCACCACATAATGAGAGAATGCTGTTTTGGAAAAATATTGAAGACAAACAGAAAAGAAGTCAGCACAGGATGAGATGGATAGATAATGTCATGGAAGAGGTAATATTTGAGATTATATTTCCACTATGCACTGGTGCCTCTCCAATGACCAATATCATCAGCTGCATAAAGAACTGGCAGATGTTAATTGTTGAATACCTGCCAGTGACATTTGAAAGATTGCGATGAATTGAATAAGTACCAAAGGATTGGAGGAAGGCAAATGTTAAACAAATTTTCAATACAATAAAATAGAATATGATCTATAACTTATGAAAGTATGACCTTACCTTCAGTTCCAGAAGACATTTTAAAATATATGTGTATGTATGCATGTATAAATGTATATATTACATATATACACATACAATGTTAGGTCTGTATATATTACATATACACATATCTCATTTTCTATTTACATATGTATATGTAAATATTTTGATCTCAATGAGAATTATTGAAATATATGTATTA
This sequence comes from Sarcophilus harrisii, assembly GCF_902635505.1. Classification (NCBI taxonomy): domain Eukaryota; kingdom Metazoa; phylum Chordata; class Mammalia; order Dasyuromorphia; family Dasyuridae; genus Sarcophilus; species Sarcophilus harrisii. The sequence goes on from NC_045428.1 coordinate 602,814,471, forward strand.
TTCAATGAGATTTTAGAAAAAGAAATAAAGTGTCACAAAGAATCAAAATGACACTATAAAGGGTAAATTACACTAGGATTATCTTAGTCTCATTTTTGACAGGGTTCCAAAACTGATAGATCATATGAATATGGTGAGCATTTTGTTAATACCATCCATGGACACCCAAGTTCCTTCTCCTGGCTCATTTTATTATTTATTATCATCCCTGGTTCTAAGGTGAATAAAGAATGTATAATATCTCCTCATAAATCATTTAGAGTGAAATGTTACTCATTAATTAACAAATAAAACCTGAGGTCTCAACGCAGTTTATAAAATATAAAATAAACTAGATGAATCTATTTTCTCATCATATCTCACCTATTTTTCTTTGTGTGAGTGTGAGAGTGTGAGACAGACAGACAGGGACACACAGAGAGAGCTATGGGAGAAAGGAAAATGTGAGATCCCTGGTGGCCATTCTAAGAAAATTATGCAGTGAGACCATATTTCCAGAATTGGGAGGTTAGCAGTTGTAGATATATAGATGATGGATATATCCAATATACTTTATCATTTATATATTGAATATAATAATTTATATCTGCCTGATTTTTTAACCACCTGATCAGTTTTAACATCAGTAATTTCCATTTTTTTTTTTTTTAACCCAAGCAGTTTAGAGGGTAGGGATTTGTATTTATCTATCCATCTACCTATCTATCTCAGACCTGTCATATATAGTAAGGCAGAAGAACATAACAATATTAATTCATCATAAAACAGTGAAGGTGTGCATTCAGAGAAATGTGGGAAGATATGCAAAAACTGAAAAAGACAGGAGTGAGTCTACACAGGAGAACAATTGATACAATAAATTCATTGTAAAGGAAAAAGAAAAACTTTTGAAAACTTAAAAAGAAACATTTTTGATTTCCCAGGGTTTAAATTAATTGGAAATAAAATGAAAAATTTATTAAAATCGGATTTGTGAGGGACTTTTGCTAAATGCCTTAAAGGGATAATGGGAAATAAAGGTGAAAAGAGAAGGTTTTGGCCTGAAAACAATTTGGTGGTTGACCTGGCCCTTTAAAATTTGAATATAAAAATTATAAAAGGGAACAGATGATTGAAGTGGAAGGAAACAACCACGAAGTTTTGAAATTCCAAGGGGAAGCACCTTAAAGTTAAAGGGTTTGGCCCAGGGAAATTAACATTTGGGCTTAGAGACAACCTTAGGCCCCAAAGCTGTAACAGTTTCAATTAGGAAATGAATGACTCAAGTTGGCAGATGGGGTGTCTGGTTTGAAGAACAGTGGTAGATGTCAAGATCCCTGGAACACATAGCACACTGGGGAAGTGATGTATAAGAATGTTATTAAACTCAATAAGCATTTATTTAAAACCTACTTTGTACCAAGAAGCAGTCTACATGTTTGAGAGTCAAAAAGAAGCAATACATTTCTGGCCTTCATGCAGCTTACAATTGAGAGATTGAAAAGTGAGGGACGGATTACAAAAGACTTTGAATGTTCAACAGACTGGTTTACAATTGTGTCTAGAAATGACAAGGAGCTACTATAATATATTGGTGACAAATTAATTCCTGTACTTTAGGATCAGCACTTTAGCAACTGAGTAAAAAATGAGTTTGAAATACCCTTGAGACAGAGAAAACTGGAAGGTGATTATAATAGTCCAAGCATAAGATGATGATGATCTTCCTCATGTTAGTAGCAGTGTCAGAAATGAGAAGGGAACATATGCAAGAGATGTTATTAAGGTAAAATTTAATAGTTTGGGTAAGAGGTTGAAAGGATGACACCTACTTTGTAAGGATAGATGTGAACAATCTTAAATAGCTAACATAAGTTTTAATACTCATCCAATTCAGTGCAAAAGGAGATTAATGGGTATATGTTGGGGAAATGTGCTTTATGAGTAAAGAATAAAAAGGTCAAAGACTCTTGACTTTGTGAAAACATTATGTCAAAATGTCATTCATAATTGAAAAGATAATTGGTAGATGTGAGATATGTTGGATACCAAACAGAATCACCAAAATAAAATAAAAATAACTACAATTAATTGATGTAAATGACTGATAATCAAAAACCTACCAATAATCAGTCCTATAATTTATTAGAAGAAACAATTTACATGAGAAGAAATGTACATTGTAAATGATAATCAAGAAGGTGAATATGGGAAGAGAGGCCAAACTAGACCAACAACACATGTTGGAAGCAACCCTGTTATGAAAGCACTTAATCCTAGAGTAGAAATTTCCAACATGATTTCCTTTTACACAATTGTGGTCCCTTGAATAGCGTTGGTAATTGATAGAGTAAATAGTGCCTAGAGTCAAGAAGACCTTAGTTAAAATCTAGCCTCAGATACTTACAAGATGTGTGAGCTTGGGCAATTCAATTTTTAAACTTCTGTTTCCCTAGTTTCATCATCTGTAAAAGTAGGATAAAATTGCATCTTACTCTCAGAATTGTTGTGAGGGTCAAAAAACACAATAACTATAAATCAGTTAATTAAAAGCCTGGAACATCATAAGCATTATGCAAATGTTAGTTGACATCATAAACTTCATTCAAAACACCATATTAGCTATAGGAATGTCATTTTATTCTGTAAAAAAAACTGAATTTTAATATATTTGGAAATAAGAAAAAATATCACTTTCTTGAAGAAAATTTCAATCCTTGCTATTATGAAAAGGACAGTTATTTTACAAACAAACAGTTCTCCCCCCAAAGATCCATTAATTTCTGATCTCTTCATTGTATTGGAATGTGTTTCTTGCTCTTCAATTAGGAGGAAATAGCAGGCTTTGAGAGGCTGCATCAGCTTCCTGTTCACCTATCAAGAAATCATCTAGGAAAGGATCATGAATGAAGATGAGCCATTTTGAGATTAATTTTTCAGCACCTCAATCATGAATTGATCATCTCAAAGTCTCAGTTAATTCAAGTGATTCATTTGATTTATTTCTTTGAATTGAAATTTATTGACCTAAGAAAATGAAATGACTTTTGTGATAGTAATGATTTTTAGCCACAGACTCAGTCTTGGTCTTTGTATTTATCCAATCTTCTTTTTCTAAAACTTTTTTTTGGACTTTAGGTAGAATAAGTGAAATGATATTGATGTGGGAAGAAAAGAATCAGACTTTTCCTAAAGATTTCATTCTTTTAGGATTCTTGCATCGAAACCAGTATGGATTCCTATTCTTAACACTTATTCTCATCATTTTTATGGTAGCAATTACAGGAAACACAGTTCTGATTCTTCTGATTCACTTTGAGATCCGGCTCCACACTCCAATGTATTTCCTTCTCAGCCATCTCTCCTTCATAGATATATTGAACATCTGTAGCATTGTTCCCAAGATGGCCAGCAACTTCACATCAGGCAGGAAGTCCATCTCATTTGCAGGTTGTGGAGTGCAGATCTTCTTCTCCCTCATTTTTTTGAGTTCTGAATGCCTTCTTCTCTCAGCCATGTCCTATGATCGCTATGTAGCTATCTGCCGCCCACTACATTATCCTATCCTCATGAACCATCAGATCAGTGTCCTTCTGGCTGCAGGATGCTGGCTTGTGGGAACCATCAACTCTACAATTCACACAACTTATGTACTGAACCTCCCTTTTTGTGGCACAAGAGCCATTGACCACTTCTTCTGTGAAGTCCCAGCCATGTTGAAACTCTCCTGTATTGACACATCGCACTATGAAGGAGGAATCAATGTGAGTGGTGTAGTTTTCCTCCTACTTCCCTTTTCCATCATTCTTGCCTCTTATTATCAGATTCTCCGTACTGTGCTTCACATTAAATCTATGGAGGCCCAGAAAAAAGCCTTCTCCACTTGTTCCTCCCATCTGGCTGTGGTTATTATGTACTATGGGCCAGGTATTTTTACATACATGAGACCAAGATCATATCATACGCCAGGTCAGGATAAGATCTTAGCCATTTTATATACCATTCTTACTCCTATGCTCAACCCTATCATCTATAGTCTCAGAAATAAAGATGTCTTATGTGCCCTGAAGAAGGTTTCAGGAAAGTTGCTTGTGCACAGAAATTAATATTTATTTAAAAGCAGATTTTATGTCCATTGATGACCTATTAGAAATGTGTGGAAATTATCCTAAATAGTATTCATGCATTTTGGGATTTGACAAAACAAATGATTATTCTTGGTACTTTTAAATATACACTGAAATCAATTCAAACAACTACATATTTGCCTCTCCAAGGAAATTCTATTGACCATTCTATTTACTTGTTAAATTTGTCACATGAATTTTACTTCAATTTGGACTAAGAATTATATTATTGATGCATGTTTCAGTATTACCATGACACAATGATCTCATTGTGTACTATCAGAAAGCAACAGTGCACACACACACACACACACACTTTCTCTCTCTCTCTTTCTCTCTCTCTCTCTCTCTCTCTCTCTCTCTCTCTCTCTCCCTTCATCTTATTGACAAAAGAAATAATTTTATCCTGAATATATAGAATATATGGTTGCGATGGTGTGATTGCAGATGATCTTAGGTTTCCCCTTTGAACCCATGAATACAATTATCTAGCTTTCAGAATTATTGGTTGATATGTGAGTTTATCTCTCCACTGATATATAATATAACCCTTCTATAACTTATATCCTATGAGGTTTTTTTCATCATGCTAAATCACAAATATTTGATAATCTATCCAATGTTCTAAAGCCCTTTTATATAATATATATTCACATATTTGCATATATCTTGATGTTAAGAATTTATCCTTCAACTTATCCTAATTCTGTTTTTCCTATATGATGAACTGTGATGACCGCGTATTTTAAAATCAGCCGGAGTCAGGAATTCAGGTTAAGGGAAAATCTTCAATCATTATTCTCAGTAGAGGTGAAGAAGGATCGGAGGTGAAGGGGGGATCGTGATAGCAATGTGTGCAGCTGCATCAAGAAGCCAGCCAGACAAGAAGCCAGCCAGCCATCTCTCTTTCTGCCCCTCTGCCTCCACCCACCAAAATCGTTATTTCCTATACAACACATCAGGACTTGCACAAAGAGTGGGAGGGGGTCATTCTTTCTCCAAGCATCTATATTAATAGAGTATGGTCCAATTACTATTTAACCTCACATGCTTGGGACCTCAGTGCATCAACTCGAATAAAAGCCTGTATGGCTTGCCTTCCTTTCCACACTCCTACACTACCTCCAGGGAAGAACCCTCATGGTTTGAGACCCAATGAAATCTGGCAAATGGATGTGACCCATTATAAATCTTTTGGTTTTCTGTCTTTTATCCATGTTTTGGTAGACACCTTTTCAGGATTCACTTTTGCAATACCAGCAGCAAAAGGGACAGCCTGAGTGGTCACTGAATTCCTCACACAAGCATTTGCCATTATGAGTGTGCCACAAGCAGTAAAAACAGACAATGGTCCTGCCTATACTTCCAAACATTTTGCACACTTTTGTGCACAGTATAAGATTTTACACACCACTGGCATACTTTTTAATCCTCAAGGACAGGCAATAGTAGAGAGGAGAAACAGAGACATTAAGACACTCCCTCAAAAACAAAAGAAAGAGGGAGCCACAGGTAACCTTAGAGAACTTTTAAATCTAACCCTTTATACTATTAACTTTTTGATTTTTGACAAAGATGCACTGGCTCTGGCAGATAGGTTGTATAACCCACTGGAAGGGCAGTGTCCAGTGTGAGCAGCTTCGCTATCTTTAGATAATCACCAGGTGATGTGGAGAGACCCAGAAAGTGGTGAATAGAAGGGACCAGATAGGCTAACTGCTTGGGGGAGAGGGTTTGCTTGTATCCCCACAAGTGGATAAGGAATCAGATGGGTGCCAACTGAGAGAGGGAGGGTGAGGTCTCCCACTAGAATAGTTTTGTCTGTCTATTTCTTCTTGTGGGATGCTGCTGAAACAGTTCTGGGGGAAATTTTGTATCTCCAAATAGCTACATAAATAAAAAAGAGAAAGAGGACATCAATGAATTATTCATACAACTAAAAAAGCTAGAAAAATGACAAATTAAAAACCTCCAATTAAATACCAAATTAGAAATTTTGAAACTCAAAAGAAATAAAATAGAGACTGAGAAAACCATTGAACTAATTACAAAACTAAGACTTTGACATTGTCATCTGGACTACTGATATAACCTAGGGATGGTTTTGCTATAGATACCCTGAAAACTTAGAATTTCTCAGCCTTTCATTTAGCCAGTGTCTGAAATTTGTTTTATTTTCCCCCTCCACTTAGAGTTTAAATGCCTCAAGGGAATGAATGGTTTTCTTTTTGAAAATACTCCTTTATTTGTAATCTATGGTATAAAACAAGAATTTTTATGCACAGAGTAGAATTTTTCATTCATTGGACATGAAACTACAAATTTATTATGTTAAACTTACTATTCCATTTTATTATATAATAAAGTTATGATCATTTCTTTTTTCTAACTTTTGGTGCAAGCAAAGGCTATCATTAGACACATATGTGTATATGTGTAAAGCTATTCAATATACACTTGTATTTTTCTATCTTTCTCTGTGTGCATTCCTTCACATAACATGTGTAGTTAATTTGGGTTATTTGTCATTGTTAAGATGATTTAGCCACTCAAAGTTGTTCTTAAAACTGAAATGCTATTATTCTATATTGTATTTTCTCAATTCTGCTCATTTTACTCTCCAATATTTCATGTAAATCTGTTTTTTTCTAAAAGCAATAATTCATCATTTCTTACAGCACAGAAAGATTTCATGAGAATCAAATACCACAATTTTTCAACCATTCCCAAATATTTTCCAAATATTTGCTAACACAAAGAGAAATGCTATAAGTACTCATCTTTGGAAATAGAGTGGGTAGTGGTATTAATAGTCCAAAGCTGTAGATAATATAATAACTCATTGGTCACAATTCCCGATGGATCTCCAAAATTGGTGGATCAGTTCATAATTCCAAAAATGAATTCATTTTTCAATTTTATCCATATCATAGAAAAAGTGATCATGTTTTACATATATTGGATTACCAACTGCCTGGGGGAGAGAGCAGGGGAAAGGGAGGCAGAAAAGTTTGGAATACAAGTTTTTGCAAGAGTAAACAATGAAAACTATTTTTGCATGTATTATGAAAATAATAAGCTATTATTTGAAAAGAAAATTCCTTATCCACTCCAACATTTATAACTTTCTGCTTTTATCATCTTAGCCAATCTATTAGATGTAAAATGGCATGTCAAAATCATTTACTTTGCATATCTCTGATCAATAATGAATTGAAGCATGTTCATGTGAGCATAAATTATCTTGATGTCTTCACTGAAAAACTTCCTGTTTATATCTTTTGACCATTTATCAACTGAGGAAAGACTTACATAATTATAGATTTGAAAAAAAAAAATCTCTATATATTTTATCTGAGTAACTTATAAAGTTTTCCTCCAAATATGTACAGAAGAATTGGAAATGTTTGACATATATTGAATTACTTACTGCCTAGGAAAAGAGGTGGGAGAAAGAGAGGAAAAAATTGGACCACAAGATTTTGCAAGAGTGAACATTAAAAATTATCTATGCATATGTTTTGAAAATAAAAAGCTTTAATGAAAAATTAAAATAAAAATTTCTCCAATTTTTTGCTTTCCTTATAATCTTGGCTATATTTTTCTGTGTACAAAATTTCACCTCATTCTGCTCTCTCTCTCTTATGAATTCACAAATCATTTGCATGTCCCGAAGCCTTGTAAGTAACATAGTTCAGATTTTTTCTTACTCTCTCCCTTTATTTCTAGGTCTTAAAACAATTTTAACCCTAACAATAGATGATGAAAGGCTTTAGTCCATACTCAATTTCTACCTTACTGCTTTTCATATTCTTAACAATTTTTTTTATCAAATAATGAATTCTTATGCCCAAAACTTAAATTTTTATACATGCTAAATATGTTCCTATATTTATTTGCTACTTCAAATCCAGTCTACTTTGTTCCATTATTTACCTTTCTATTTTTTGACCAATACCAGATGATTTTAAAAATTGTTCCTTATGATACACTTTAAGATCTAGTACAGCTAAAACTTTTTGTGTTACATTTTTTCATTATTTCCTTTGATATTCTTGATTTTTTGTTCTTCCAAATTACTATTATAATTCAGCAAAATTATTTTTAACAATCTAAATGTATGACATTAAATACATAAATTAACAAAGGTTAAATTGTTATATTTATCTTCTAAGAGTTTGGACCAGTTTTGTATTACTCTAAGAAATAATCTGAGAAAATTAAAGAAATTTAAGAAATATTTCTTAAGTAATTTTTAAAAGAAAATTTTTTTTATTCAATCAATACTGACATTTCTTTTTTTTTTTATTTTAACATTTTTCTTCTATATTTTACCTCTTGTGTTCCAAATCAGTTACTGCCTTTTTCAAAAAAAAACTACTAATATTGTTTAAAATATTCTATTGTTCACCTATTTTTTTCTAATTCAACCATTTATTATCCTAACATCCATCTTTATTTCTTTTTAGACTTTTAATTATTTTATTGCTCTTCTGGCCATTCTGAGATTCCCCCACTTGCTATTTTACTTCCCATCTTCAATGAAGATTACAATTAGATTGTGAGAGACATTAAGGTGTACATAGTCTACTTTGTATTTGATCCCTGAGGCTACATGGAGCTATTAAAGCTTTCTGAATAGGAGAGTGACATGATTACACAAATACCTTACATAAAGTAATTCAACAACTGTGTGAAGAATGACAGGTCCATTTTTAAAGTCCTAGTCCTAAAAACCAATTAGGAGAGCATTAAAATATTCCATAAGTATTGGAGAGAATGTAAACTAGGTGTATGGCTATTGAATGGAGAGACAATTAAAAAGAAAAAAAGTATATTTTTATATACGAAGAAAAATATAAAGGTTCTATCTAATTGTAAATCTCTATTTCATGAAGCTTGCCATAAATATTTATAATAACAAATTCAAAATGAAACTATTTTAAAAATTTATTCTAATTTTAATTTTTGGAATAAAACAAGCATTTCCATAGCATAGTATAATAAAAAGATGATCACACATGAAATTGAAATCCATTACGTCTAACTTGTTATCCTTTAAATATTTAATAAAATTATCTAGTAAATTCTCTTTCTTATTTGTCTTTTTTCTTCCCTCCTCCCTCCCCTAGAGATGACTACCATTATACACAAATAGATGTGCATGCAAGTTTTTTCATGTTTTTCTAAGATTAGTGAGCTCATCATTTCTTATAGCACAGTATATTATATTCCATCACAATCACATACCAAAAATTCATGTCACTTAAAAAAAGGACATAGTATTAATCTCCAGGTGTACTTCCAGTATCCTTATGTTGAGATGAAATCTTCCTGGTCTGAGGGAACAGAACTATCTATGTGAATTTGACATGGGAGAAAAACAACGTCTGACTCATGTGTTATATATTCCTCATGAATATATCATAAGCAGAATTGCCAAACGCCACCGAAGAGCTAAAAAAATATATCTTATTTGGAATTTGTGAATATGTCCCATTAATAATACTGAAATTTATAATATCTAGTCAATTCTAGTGACTTTTTTTTTCATATAGACCAGGGATTTATCTTTACCCATCTACAGATAAATAGCAACTAATAAACTAACAGAATGCTACACACACACATACACACACCCAGAGTGAGAGAAAGGAGGGGAGGGAGGAAGGCAGGGAAGAAAAGGGAGGGAGGGAGAAAAAGAGACAGGCAGAGAAAGAGAGAGAGAGAGAGATGGAGACAGAGAGAGAGAGAGAGAGAAACAGAGATAGAGACAGAGACAGAGGGATACACAAAAAGACACACAGAAAGACAGAGACAGAGAGAAACAAAAAAAAAAGATTTTTATGGGATTTTTAATTTACAAATAAAGTAAGATCAATAACATTAGGAAAGAAATATAATTTATGTTTTATTTAAAAAAAGTTTTTTTTCTTCATTACTAATCTTATACCCTCTTTTATCTGCTCATTCCTTAGACTGTATAAAATAGGGTTCAGAAAGGGAGGAACTATGGAATAGAATACTGAAATAATTATATCTTTAACAGACTCAGAATCTGAAGGTGGTTGTAGGTGCATGTAAGAGGTTGAAATAAGGAACAAAGAAACCACAATGATGTGAGGGATGCAAGTAGAGAAGGCTTTTCTTTGGTCTTCTTTCACTGGAAATCTAAGCACAGTGGAAAATATTCTAATATATGATACAACGATGAAGACAAAGCAGCCAACAAGAGCTAGAGCAGAGACAAATAAAGATATCAAATTGAAGAATATCTCTGAACAAGAGATCTTGAGTAGAGAGGGGATATTACAGAAGAATTCGTGGATCACATTGGATTGACAGAAAGACAATTGAAATGTTAAACCAGTATGAAGACCTGCATACAAAACCCCAGTGAACAAGCAAGTTAAGGTCATCTGCATGCAGGCACGAGGGTTCATGATCACTGGATAAAGAAGTGGATGGCAGATAGCAACATAGCGATCACGGGCCATGACAGTAAGCAAAGTGTACTCAACATAGGCCATCCAGACTAGCAGAAATATCTGAATTGCACATCCAGTAACTGAAATAACCCTGTTGTTCACCAGGGAGTTAATGGATGCTGGGGGAACAGTTACTGATATGAAGCAGATATCCACAATGGAAAGATTCCTAATGAAAAAGTACATAGGGGTATTGAGTCTCCTGTCAATGGTGGTGATGATGACAATGAGGAGATTTCCCATAAGTCCTGCTGAGTAAATGAGAAAGAAAAGCAAAGAATATAAGATCTGCAGCTCTCTGTTGTCAGAAAACTCCATAAGGAGAAATTCAGTTATTGAGTTGTTCAGGTTAAACATCTTCTGATTCTTTCACCCACTGAGTGACCTAGAGAGGCAAAAAGAAAGCAAACAGGCCATTAATCAGCAGTTATTAGGGGCAAAATATTTGCAAAGGCTAGAAAAAATTATTTCATTTTTATCCTTACTACATAAGACCTAAACAGGCAGTGTGACCCATGGTATGTAGTGACTATGTGACCCTGAACAGGTTCCCTTTGAAAGAAACTTACTAAGATTTTTGTGGGAGATGAAGATCTTCAATGGTAAACGAAATTTCTTCCCCTAGGAATTCCATCTATTAAAAAATTTCATACCTATGGAAGGAAAAAATCCTACCAAAGACCCTATATTTTCTTCCTATTGTCTTTAATGATTATCTGTGAGTGACCACATCAGTACAGGTAATCTGACTTCGGTTAGAAGCCAAGAATGGAATTGGTGATCTTTAATTTTTAACTTCTCTGAAATGTTGTCTTAGCCTCTCTTTATATTCCTTTTCCATGGTCATCTCACTTTCATTAATAGCTGTGAAGAATTTAAAAGAGAATGTCAGAAGTTTAAAAAGACAGCTTCAAAAATACTGGTTGCTTTTGCTGGCAGGGAAGAAAGGGATCATTATCTCTCATCCTATCAATGGGCTATACAGTCTTCCACTGACTGAAAGAAGGAATTGCAAGTAAATGAGAAACATGCAACAATATATTTTCTTTGTTCAAGGACCAAATCTACTGATTTGGTCTGTCATACTTTCTGCTCCTGTGAATTGTCTCATTTTATCTAGTTTTTGCCATAGCTGGTCATGGGCTGGTCACTTCAATTTTCTGCCATTCAGATGCATCAGGCAAGAAAACCAAACTAAATTCAGCTCTACTCTTGTTTCACATGAAATAGTATCCAAGGGAGTGTACTGTTCTGATACTCCATCTCTCTGTCCACAACTTCTCTGAAGAAATGCATAGTCATGCAAAATATTTCTATAATAATCAGGTTGTAAAAGAAAACATAGCCCAAAAATGAAAGGTAAAAAAATATATGCTTCAATCTGCATTCTGACACTGTCAGTTCATTGTTTGGGGGAAAAGAGCATTTTCATCATAAGTCCTTTAGAGTTGTCTTGGATTGTTCTAATAGTGAGAAAAGTTATGATATTCACAGATAATTATCTTACAATATTGCTGTTACTTTACACAGTACATGCCATTTTGTATTAATTCTTAGAAGCCTTTCCAGGTTTTTCTGAGAGCATCTGCTAATCATTCAAAATATAACTTTGAGAGGAGTACCAATCAGATTCTGACATGGGAGCTATGTTTTTTGGGTTTTGTTGAATACTTTCATTTGTAATCACAAATGTATTTCTATTTCCTTTGTTCTTTTTGTTCTGAATTTTGTCCATTTTTTCTTCATCCTTCCCCATCTGGCACAAAATATACTATACATTTGTATATTCAATCCCTTTACCAGAAAGGATTGAAAGTAGAGAAATGTTTAAAAAGAAGGGATGTATACAGTGGTAGAAAAAGAAAGAAGGGGTAGGGAAGGATGAATGTAGAGATGAAGGAAGGAAAGGAGAAAGAAAGGAAGGAAGGAACAAAGGCAGGAATGAAAGAATGAAGACAGGAATGAGGGATGCAGGAAAAGAGAAAGGGAGGAAAAAATAAAAGAAAAATGGAAGGGGGGGGGGGAAGCATTCCATTCAAAACCACTGTAACTAACCTTAATAAAAAACAAGCCTCCTTGCTGTTAGCTTCTGCAACGTGAGTTGCTCGGAGATGATATTACTGAATGCCTCTGCCACAAAAAGACTTCCAGAATTCCCCTCAGCACAGGCTGGATTGGCAGAAAATTATAAAGTTTCCATTCTTTTCCAGTTGTAATATTTCTGTTCTTTTTTTTGTGTCTGGGAAGCAGGCTTTCCCTCAATTTTCCCCATTGTATTTGTAGTTATAGTTAAGACAGAATTTTTGATAAAATGGCCCCATAAGGCCAATTTCACCTTTGTTGGACATTCCTTACATCTCCCTTGGGACAGTATCTCTGCTCTTCAGCCAAATATGGACAGGCAGAGATCAGTGCCCTGAGGTAATTTTTCTCTAGGTAGAAAGGAGAAGGTGCCAAAAAGTCCTTTCAGGTGCTCTGGGTTGGAGTTCAAGAAATGTTAATTAATGTTCATGAGAGTGGATATGTATTATAGTATGATTCACCACCTCTCAACATCCCTCAAGAGATTGGAATAAGTCCCCTTCTTACATTCTTCAAAAGGCAGAATAGTAGAGAATCAAATGTCCTAAGGACTATTTAGCTTGTTAGCACAATTAATACATATATACTGTGACTATGGTTGTGTCTTTGATTGACATATAGGCAAAAAATACTTCACAAATTTTGGGTAAAATATTTTTTAAATATTTCTTTTCACATCATTTTTACTTCCAAATAATTCCTTGTTACAATGGCAAAAGTGTGAGAAGGAGAATCTAGTGGAATATATGGATATAATTACATGCAGACATGTATATGTGCAGGCATATATATATATACATATATATGTATATATATATTCATATATATACATATATATGTATATATATATATATATATATATATATATAGGCTTCCATTTCCAAATCTAACTGAAACAATTACTTTTTGGACATTTTAAATTGATTTCTCAAAGGTATTTAAATTTCAGTATCTGTGTTGGTACTTGTGATTTTCCCCTCCCAATCCAAATTTCTCCTAAACTTCCATATTCCTGTTGAAAATAGCATCATAGTTATCATTACACTTAGAGTCATCTTTGATAACTCACTTGCTTTCACCCACCATATCCAATCAGTTGCAAAGTCTTGCCCACCATTTTCAAATCATTGTCCTTTTTTTCTTATTAATACGACCACCACCCAAATTCATATTCTTATCTACTCTTGTCAATGCTATAAAAATAATGTCACAAATGGTCTACTGATAGCTAGTGTATCCTCTCTCCAGTCCATCCACCATTTAGCTACCAAAGTGATTTTCTGTAAACAAAAACTGAGATTATGGTAGTCTTATTCAATAAATTCAAAAGGCTCCCTGGCACCTCTCGCATAAGATGTGAATTCTTCCATTTCATTTTGAAAATTTCATAAACTGACTCCAACCTCTTTCCTTTTCATTCTATATTACTCCACTTCATATGAAGGCCTTCTAACAATTCTAGAGACTGAGATAACTTCCCCCCTAAAGGTGATCAAGATCATGGCTATTCAGGTTGGGAGAGAAGAGAGAATAAGGACTGAGAATTAGAAAATAAAGAGTGATATAATAAAAAAGGAAGCTCATGTATATCCATGGAAACCAGGATGAAATCAATCAACAAATGTTTAATAAGCACTTTTCCAATCTTTTACCTAAATCGTAAGTATATTCTTAGTGGGAGCTTGGAATAACTTAAATTTTACTCATCATTTTTCTTTTAAAATAAGCTGCTTACACCTAAAGAGATGTGAACAACATGGAGTTTAAGAGCCATAATATTGACCTTAATCTTAAACTGGGCAGATTGATGGAACATGGTTAGAACACTGGGTTTGGAATTGGGAAGACTCATAGTTCTTCATTTAAAAAGGCCTTAAACGCTTTCTAGCGCTATGATTCTGGGCAAGTAACTTTATCCTATTTGCCCCAGTTTCCTCATCTGTAAAATGGGATAGAAAAGACAATGAGGAAGGATTCCAGTATCTTTGGCAAGATTTCATTGGCATGAAAAAAGTGAGACAATTGAAAAATAACTGAGCAGCAAGTTTAAACCAAAGAAAACATTGGTATGATGTATGAAGATAATAATTTTGACTTTGGATGCATGATCTCCTTATTCTTACTCATAGGGTTCCTTGCTTCCTTAAATGCATGGTTCTGTGCTTCATCCTACATGAGATATGTTCTAAGGGCTTCAATTTGTTCACATTCTCTCCCTTTAGAAACCCCCATATATCACTTGGTATATTATTTGTATATTTTTACATGGCACAGCTGTATATTCTCTCCCCACTTTGTAAATTTCCTTGAGAGAAGGCATTATTTCACAGTTCTAGTTGTGTCCTATGCCTACCATAATACTTGGCACTCAGAAAACAGTAAATACATGACAACTTAAATTGAAATCTATAATTTCAGGAAGTCTCGAGGCATATTCTATATTATGAAGGTTGTTATTAACCAAATACTATGCAATAACTGTCTAAAGTTTTAGTCACTCTCTCCAGGGCCAAAGGTTGTCTTGGGGCAAGGAGGTCTCCAAGTTTTTGAGGGGAAACCTTTGTATTTCTATCCTTATTATATCTTCTCAATAAATACATGTTTGTGAAAGATTTTTTAGACCCATATTCAATGATGATTACAGGAACTATGAACACTAGAGCTTGTTCCCCGGCACCAGACCTCACTTTCATTTCTAATTAGAAATTTTACCTTATTGTGAATAAATTTGCTTATAAAGAAAAAAGATTAAATCATTCAAGCAATCCACCAGCACCCAATAACACAATTACCACTGCGCTTTGGATTCATCACGTATCCCCTAAAGTCTCTGATTGTTGAAATATTTACTGCCAGGGTTGATGTGGAAATCAAAATCTAAATGGCAGGCATAGGACTTTGTGGGCCAGTGATCAATAAAAGCATTTGTTATTTACGTTGCACAGTGACTAGAGCACAGGGCTTGAAGTAAGGAAGATCTATCTGCACAACTGAAAAACTGGCAAAGTTTTTCCAGACACTTACTAGCTACATGACCCTGGGAAAATAATTTAATGCTATTTGCCTGCTTCCTCAGCTGTAAAATGAGCTGGAAAAGGAAATGGCAAACTACTCCAATATCTTTGCCAAGAAAATCCTAAATGGGGACACAAAAAATCTAACTGGATTGAAACAACAAAGCAACAATAACACCTCAGAGTAAGTGGGAGAACTGAATCAGATTATATTTGTAAATCTCGAAGCCTTGTTAAATGGAATGAACTTTGAGGCTCTCCCTGCAAACCCAGTCCTTACTTACCATGAACAGAAGGTCTTTGGTCCTCCCATTTGACCTCTTCCAATCAATCTCCACAATTCTCTTGGGTGAATCACTCACAATTCTACAGAAAACATTTAATTATTCTGTAAAACCTAAGGGAGGTAACTGGGCAAAGGGATTCTCTGAAGGGCTACAAGTATTTACTTCAGCAATAGCATCTTATATTCCATGCATCCTTGGGCATTACATTGGAAAGTAATAAAGAGACAGCATCACTTTCACTTTCTCGATTCTCAGGCTGTTTTTCTGCCAGATCATTTTGAGTACAGTGACCAGGCAAGTTAGCAAATAAGTAGGTTGGAAATATAAATTTTACTTGTTTCATGATTTCTTATTGCTTTTAGGGTTAAATGATTGTGTCTTTTGTAGATGGCACAGAATCTCCTAAAAGTGTTGTAATGTCTACAGATGCAAGTAAGAATGAGGGCATTCCGGACCTAGGATTGAGTACATTGATTTCGATTCCATTCCTGCATTTTCACAAAATTGGTTTATAAAAGAAAACCATGTGAAACAAAAATTTTAATTTTCAAAATTATAATCCAAAAAGATAATTTGAATGGTTTTTAAAATTAATTGTTAACTGACCTCAACCTTTCTCCCTTGATCTTAACAGCAAATGTGAGGTAGTTGTTTTAATTACCCTGAAAAAAATTTAAAACGAATTAAATGAATAGTGTTGAGTGCCTGTTGCCCGACTTTGAACCTTTCATTCTTCATGATTCTTTTCCAATTCCATTTTCTTTGAATCCTAAAATCATTGAAGATTTAAAGAAGTCACTTTAGAAACCTCCGTCCTGCTCATTAAAAGTTCCCCATTATTCCACAAATTCACTTTTAATTTTTTTCTTTAAACTAAAGCTTTCCAAAAATTACATCACTTTAGGAAATTTTATTTGAGATTCTAATTCCACCTGGATTGCGGAGGGTTCATAACCCCAAAAAGTCATATTTCATATTATTATATTCTTTCAAGATTCTACCTTCTGGAATTATCGAGGGAGGAGGCAAAAAATAGATTCAGAAGAGGAGATAAGAATTGGAAAAATAACATTTGGAATACCTCCTCATTGTTTTTTGGTCAGGGAGAACAAAGTCTTTTTTGGTTACTGCCTTTTGACCATTTTGATTGTTTTTCCTACCTTTTAATGAATATATTTTGTGGAAAGATGGAGAATTGTTTTCTTTATAGAAGGGCAGGGATCAACTCTGTCTAGTGATAAATGTTAGCTGATTGCTAATGGACTACTTCCCTATTCACAGAAAACATCATTTTCCAACTTAATTCTGGAAGGCATAAAAGATAAGAATTTGCTTTCTTTCAAAGATTTAAAATATGTTTGATAAGGGAAGGGGTAAAAATATGGTTTAAAAGGGATGGTTATTTTCTTCATTCAGTTGAACTCTTTCAGTACGCGCAATTAATTCAAAAAATTAACTCAAAGATCATATTCACCTTTGAATAAAAATTACAAAATACTTGTATTGGGGAATTTCCTGATGAGTTTAGGTGCCTTAAAATATTATTTTTCACTGAATGCAAAGATATATAATTAAATAGGTGGCTGGGGGAGGGAAACCATTTTTTTAAATGTTATTACAATATATATAAATACAAACAATCTTGCATTTATTAAGTCCCAGTGTTAGGGAATGTGTTAGGGGTAAGCACTGGATATCTGAAGAAAAAGAAATGATAGTCTATCCTTGAGGAACTCACACAACCTAATGACTTTGAGCAGCCCCCTAAGAACTGTCTGATGATTTGAACAGCTTGACAATGTAGAGGACTTTTAAGGAGAGTACCATGAAGTTCTAATAAAAAGATTAGAACAGGGTTACTAGGGGCTTAAATATTTTATCAACAGTGGGGAATTACAGGGTTTGAATCTGCTGAATTAATAACTCTAGAAACAAGATATTGCTTATTTCAATTCACGAATCAAAGCCATTGTTTCTTTAAAATTCTCTAGATCAGGTGTAAGGTTATGACAGCAATCAGAAAAGGACTTGACAGGTTGAAAAAGCACAAGATAGTGCCAATATTAGTCACCCAATTAGATTGAGTAAGTAGACATTCTAATCAAATGTGTCCTGCCTCAACCTAAGGGAGAAGAGCTGATCTCAACAGAAATGATGATGTTAGCAGAGGGGCAAAAGAGAAAAGATGATGTTAGCAGAGACGCACCAAGTGTAGAAAAACATTGCAGTATGAAACGGCTATTTACCTTAAAAGTAAATGTGGCTGACATTTTAGTTTTAGAAGTGACAATAAAAAAGAAGTATCTAAAATCAGTGTCCTTTTTTATGCCAGTGATATTTATTGAAAGACACTCTCCGGATACTTTGTGAGATGTATGTAAGGTAAGATACTGAATTTACCGTGTTTCTAAAGAAAAGAAATAAGCTGTGGTTTCAGAGGAAAGCAGTTAAGAGAGTTCTTTGAACTATTCTGAATGGGAAGCAATATAAAAGAAAGTAAAAGACAACTGCTCAATAAGGTTGGGATGATAAGCACTGATAATGAAGAGAAGTGAGAGCTGCTCAATGTATATTTGGCTTCTTTGTTTCTGCCAAGGATGATGACTTTAGTGCTAAAAAGAATATAAGTTAACCACAAGTGTTTTATTAGTCAGTAAAGAAATAGTATAGTAAGAGATAACTCTTCATGACTTCAATTAAACTAACTTAGATAATCATACTTAATATTGAAGTCATTTTAACATTGTCCAGGGCATTTTCTTGGCAAAAGTACTGGAGTGGTTTGTTCTTCCCTTCTCCAATGGATAACAGTTCGTATGATCAAAGCTGTGGTTTTTCCAATAACAATGCATGACAATGAGAGTTGAATTATAAGGAGAAAGTTTAGAGCCAGAGAACTGTAGCTTTTGAATTGTGGTGCTAGAGAAGACTTTTGAGAGACTCCAGGAAATTAAGAAGATCAAATTAATCAATACTTAAGGAAATCAATTCAGACTAGTTACAAGAAAGCTAAATATTTAAAAAAAATTTATGACCACATAATGAGAGAAGCCTTTTGGAAAAAAAAAACAAATGGAAAGAATAACGGGAATGATTGATGATAGTGTTAAATATATTTGGCATTATATTTCCATTATGCACTGGTGCCTCCAAGACCAACATCAGTTGCATGGAAGAACCTGGCAGATGTTTTGTTGAATACCCCAAAGATACTTTGAAAGATTCAAAAGGTAATACCAAAGGATTATACGAAACAAATTTTAAAACAATGAAAAGAAGGATCATAACCTATGAAAGAACCTTAATCATTAAACATTTAAAATATATTGTTATGTATGTATGTATAAATGATATATTAATATATACAAATGCAATGTTAGGGTCTTAAAATTTATATAAATATATTTATTTTCATTTTACATATATGTATATTGTAAATATTTTGGATCTCAATGAGAATTATTGAGATATATGTATTATGCTATGAGGTCAGAAAAGAAATAAAGGATCAACAAAGAATAAAGAACTTATAAAGAGTAAATTATACTAGGATTACCCTTATCCATTTTTGACAGGGTTCCAAAACCCTAATAGATTCCAAGGAATATGGTGAGATTTTGTTAATAACCATCCAGGGAACCCACGTTCCTTCATTGGCTCATTTTTATTATTTATTATCATTCCTGGTTCTAAGATGACTTAAAATTATATTCTCCTCATAAACCATTTAGAGGGAAATATTTCAACACTTAAAAAAAACCCGGGTCTTAACCCAGTTTAAAAATAAAATAAACTAGATGAATCTATTTTCATATTCTTCACCCATTTTTCTGGGGAGATGGCAGGACAGACAGGGAACACAGAGAGAGATATGGGAGAAAGGGAAAATGTCTGCAACCCTGGACCCTAAGGAAAATTATGGTAAATTACTTTCCAGAAAGGGAGGTTAGCAAATTGTAGATGTATAGATGATGGATATAATCCAATCTATTTTACCATTTATACATTTAATAAATAATTTATATCCTTCCGATTTTTAAACCATTGATCAATTTTTAGACCAGTAATTTTCGTTTCAACCCTGCCAGTTTAGGGTGGATTTCTATTTATCTGTGCATTCACCATCCATCCGACCCATATAAGGGAAGGAGAAGAACATAAATATTAATTCATCATAAAACAGTGGAAAAGGGCCATTCAGAGAAATGTGGGAAGATATGGCAACTGGAAAAAGATAGGAGTGAGTCTACAAGGAGTACAATTGATACAATAAATTTCAGGTAAAAAAAAATTGAAAGTTTAAGAATCATTCAACAAATTAATGAATCAACCAAGAAACATTTATTGCTTCCGATTTTGTCTCAGAGATTTTCAAATGCTAGAGATAAGGAAATAGAGGAAAGACAAAGTTTGATCAAAAAGGAAGTTAAGGGAGGTAAATATACAAATACATATAAAAATAACTTATAGGGGAAGTTGATGGAGGAAGAGCACCAGCCCTGGAAATTTGGGAGGAATTATTCAAACCCAAATTTTAAGACTTAACTTTCTTAAACCTTGTCCCAAATCCTAGGTTCAACCAAAGTAAATGTAGTAATAATAAAGAATGATAGAAGAATAATTTAAGAAATAATAAAACCAAAACCGTAAATTAAGAACAAAATTTTCCAAGGAAAAGGGAAACCTTTGGGAAAGACCTTTAAAAAATTAGGAAGAGTTTTCCGTAAACAGAATACCCCAGAACCTTTGAAAACGGGAATGAAGTTGGAAACCATGACCTGAGGGAATGGAGGAAAAAGGAAACCCCTTTGGGTATTATTTCCTATTTAAAAATAAATGGTTTGGGAGTCAAAGAACCCTGGGCCCACACATTAGAAATTGAAAGGAGGACAACAAAATTTAATTTAAACTTTAAAAGTTCAAATTTCAAACTACCAAATAAGGGCAAATTACCCTGTCAGGAAGCACTTGAAGGATTAAAAATGAGGAAATCCTTAACAAAAAATTTTGAATTTTCCAACAAAGAATTGGTTTCCCTTGTTGTCGGAAAATGAAAGGGAACATATCCAAAATTTTATTAAGGAAAATTTAAATTTGGGTAAAAAGGTTTAAAATACCCTTTTGAAGGAAGAGAAAACTTAAATAGGTAAATTAATTTAATAATTCCAAAGCAAAAGAAGATTTTTGGGATTGGGGAAAATTGAGAAGGAAAAGAAAAAAGGTAAAATTTATTTTGGGAAAATTTGAAAAGTATTCAAATTGAAAGATAACAATTTAAATGGGAACCAAAACAAATCCCAAAAAAAAAAATTAAATTAATTGGGAGAAATGATGAAAAAACCAAAAACTTTTAAATTTTTGGAAAACAATTTAGGAAAAAATGTCACCAAAATTGATAACAAAAAGGGAATAAAAATAAAAATAAAAAAACTTACAAAAATTGAAAGAAATTGATGAAATTCCAAAACCTTTTCTAACCTGGTCCCTTAATAATTTATTAATAAAACCTGAGAAAAGACCTTGTTAAAATTATAAATTTCAAGGAATTGTAACGGGTAACAAAAACTTGCCCCAACAACACGTAAAAATTAAATTGCCACCAAATTTTAGAGGGAAAAACAAATTAAATTTTTGGGTTACCTGGAACTAATAAGCTTATAATTGTTAGGAAAAAAATTCTTAAACCCTATTAGTTTTGGAATTCAATTTTAAATTTTTCCTGTTAATAAAAAAAGGAGAATTTTTAAATTTTAAATAAAAAAATTAACCGAAGTTAACTTTCATTATAAAGAAATTATTTTAAAACAAACATTCCCCAAAATTCCAAAACACCTTATTGTAGGAATTTTTCCCAAAGGAAAAAAGGACTTTGAACCAATTTGTTTTAAAGAAAATATTCCAGGAAAACAATTGAAATGAAATTTGAAATTATTTTACAAACCCAAACAAATTTCCTCCCCCAAAGTCCATTTAATTTCTGATTCTTTCATTTTTAACCGTTTTTGCCTAAGGAAAGGAAATGACTTTTATGTATAGCTTTTACCCACAAGAAATCATTTTAATTCCTTTATTTAAATTTCTTTTTAAAATTTTTTTGGGCATAAAAAATGAAATTCAATTAAAAAGTCTTTCAAATTTACCTTTAAGGAGATTATTGATAAAAGTCTGGATTTAATTCTTCCATTATTCCATTATTTTTAAAGAAAATTAAGGAAACAACAGTTTTGATTCTTCGTTTTAATTGGCTCCAAACCCAAATTTTTCTTAAGAATTTCCTTATATAATTCAAACATTGTTCCCAAAATCCAGCAACTTCATATCAGGCAAGAATTTCCCATCTCATTTGCAGGTTGTGGAGTGCAGATCTTCTTCCTCCCTCATTTTTTGGGTTCCAATGCCTTTCTTCCCAGCCATGTCCTTTGATCCAGTAGCCCCCCACTTCATTTTCCCATCCCATGAACCATCGGATCCCTTCTGGCTGCAGGATGCTGGTTATGGGAACCATCAACCTACAATTCACAACCTTATGTAATGAACCTCCCTTTGTGGCACAAGAGCCATTGGACCACTTCTTCTGTGAAGTCCCCCATGTTGAAACCTCCTGTTTGACAACATCCACTATGAAGGAGGAATCAATGTGAGTGGTTAGTTTTACCTCACCCTTTTCCATCATTCCTTGGCCTTTATTATCGATTTCCAACTGTGTTCACATTAAACTAAGGAGGCCCAAAAAGCCTTTTCCACTTGTTCCTCCCCCATCTGGTTGTTTATATTCATGGGTGTATTTTTACATAAGACCAAGGTCATATCACACCCAGGTCAGGAAAGGTTTTCCATCTTATAACCATTTTACCCTATGCTCAACCCTATCATCTATAGTCCAGAAATAAAGATTCCATGGCCCTTGAAGAAGGTTTTAGGAAAGGCGCTCATGCACAGAAATTAATATTTATCTAAAATCAGATTTTATGTCCATTGATGACCTATTAGAAATATGTGGAAATTATCCTAAATAGTATTCATGCATTTTGAGATTTGACACAACAAATGATTATTTTTGCTACTTTTAAATATACAATGAAATCAATTCAAACAACTGCATATTTGTCCCTCCAACGAAATTCTATTGGCCATTCTATTTATTTGTTAAATTTGTCACATGAATTTTACTTCAATTTAGACTAAGAATTATATTACTGATTCATGTTTCAGTATTTCCAATTAATTAAGGATCTCATTGTGTACTAGAAAGCAAAAAAGTAACCCAAACACACACACACCCCCCCCCCCCTTTCTCTCTTCCCTTCTCTTCTCTTCTCTTTTTTCCTGTTTTTTTTTTTATTTAAACTTATTTCCCAAAATAATGGAAATCAGTTGTTGCTTTCATTACCATCTCCTATTTGTCCCTTCTAACTTTATTTTTTTTCACAAAATATTTTTGATAATCTATCCAATGTTCTAAAGCCTTTTTATATAATATATATTCACATATTTGTATATATATTGATATTAACAATTTTTCCTTTAACTTATCCTAATTCTGTTTTTCCTATGTCATGAACCAACCTCCTCTCTCTTGTGTATCTAATACAAGATGAAGTCTTTAGGACCTTGGACTTTATATCCTTTCTATGTTCATTCATGGTATTTAATAATATGGATTGTACAGAGTACACACTGTTCTCTTCTTTCCCATGTTTTACTGTTTTTATTCATCTTTCACTACCTTCAATCCTGTACATATTCTGTTAAACAAAAATCACGGAACTCCTGTGGCCATTCTGAATAGGGCAACAACATGTTAGTAACTTGCAATCTCAACTAGACCCTCAATGCTACCAGGATATCCTACTACATTTGTCTAATCACGTACAATACTATTCTCCCCAATGGCTCTTTCAAACAATTTTATCCATCCTTAAGTCTCACATGGCTCTCCATATTCTCTCCATCTCAGCTGAGAGCTTTGTCTCATCGTTTGCAGAAAAAATAAGGTAAGAAACTTCATTTTCTCTCCTCAACCTCATTGCATATTACTCTTATGCCTTTTCCAACTATCTCCTTCTCTCCATCTCACATGATGAAGTAGCTTTAATCTTTATTAAACTTAATCTCCCTATATACTCAAGAAACACATTCTTTACTGTGTCCTCCAACAGACTATCTCCCTCTGTTATCCTTATGCTATCTCTAATTTTCAGTCTCTTCCTGTCTACTAGTCCATTTCCTACTGTCTCCATACATGTCCATGTCTCCCCCATCTAGCTGCCCCCAAAGAACCCTCACTTGAAAAAAGAAAGAGATCAATGTATTGGGCATGCAACTAAAAAAATTAGAAAAAGAACAAAATAAAAAGCCCCAATTAAAAACCAAATTAGAAATTCTAAAACTCAAAGGAGAGATTAATAAAATTGAAACTAAGAAACCTATAGAACTAATAAATAAAACTAAGAGTTAGTTTTATGAAAAAAGCAATAAAAGAGATAAAACTTTGTTTCTGATAAAGGTTTCATTTATACAATATATAAATGTATGACTGTATCAAATTTATAAGAATACAAGTCATATCACAATTGATAAATGGCCAAGGGATATGAACTGAAAATTTTCAGATGATGAAATTAAAATCATCTATAATTATATGAAAAATGCTCTAAATCACTATTGATTAGAGAAATTAAAATTAAAATAACTCTGTGGTACCATCACACACCTCTCAGATTGGCTAAGATCATGGCAAAAGGTAATGATAAATTTTGGAGGGAATGTGAGACAACTGGGATATTAATGCACTGGTGGTGGAATTGTGTAATGATCCAAGCACTCTGGAGAGCAGTTTGGAACTGTGTCCAAATGGCTATGAAACTGTGCATACCCTGCTTGATCCAGCAATGCCATTACTTAGTGTTTACCCTGCCATGTTAATAATTTTCTAAATTTATTTATCCAAATGATGTTGTTCATGTTTTATTTTCAAAGAGGGCCAATGACATCCCAGGGCAATGACTTGACTTGTGCTTGAAACAAATATAAATAATTCAGAGTTTCAAAAAATCATGACCCTCAGTCTGTCCAGAGTACTGAAAGTCCAATGACAGGACAAAACTAAGATGACAAGTGATTTAAATAATGCTGAATGTAGAATTTATGTAGCTAAATCATTTTTTGAAATCTACTTTTCTTATCTTGGTTTTACCAAAGGAAGTAGATCTATTTTTAAATTCAATATGAAGGCTAGCAAATGGTTATTATGTTTTATATTTACTGACCCTGACTTCCTTTTTTTTACCAAATGACCTTGAAAGATGTGAAGATTTATCCAAAATAATTTTTGGTTTTGAAACTTAGGCAATTTATTGGATATATCTTTGCTCTTCAAGCCTAGATGCCAGGGGTTACTTTTGTTTTGGCCCAGTACTATCACATAGTTGATCATGATATTTAGGGCAATAACTATATGTAACTTTGGAGAAGTTTGATTCCTGAATTATTAAATTTCAACTTGATTTCGTTTGATATTAAAATATTAACCTATCCATTTCAGAACTGTTGAATTTTGGAAAAGGGCAGGAATAGAGAGATTGAAAGGGACAAAACCACCAATATATTTATTTTAGCTCTGTTAAAAGCTTTCACCTCATTGATAAAAAACACCAACCTATAAAGGGCTTTTTTTTATGATGCCAATATGAATCTTTTGTTGAGTTCATCTTTTCCTAGCAATTTTCTGGGGATAGAGGTTTTAAACCATATACAAAAGGATATTTGGGGTTGTTCTTTCCTTCCTTTGGGCCTTTTAAAGAAATAAATGAAGTAAAGCTTTAAATTGCACGATTCAAACCCTATGGATCATCTTTTATAATTTTATAGCCGAATCTTTAGTGTAGAAAGGTTCATTTTTAAGGACAAAGATAACAAATTAAAATTTCTTTCTTTCCTTTGATCTTAACTCAAATTTTCATAATGTTGCCATATTTTTTAGGACTAGACTTCTAGAGGTGGTTTCTTTTTATTCCTCCAATTTTGAAGGACCAAAAGTTAATTGAGACAAGTCAAAAATTTGTAGTTTTCTTTTTGCTGAGAGGACACAAGTAGATTTGAAAAAATGAAGTTTTTCATCAAGTTATATCACAACATATTAATCATTCATCAATATTTTCATCAATATTGGATTCTTTGATAGGTTTGAGATCTCTTCCCAAAGTCCTTTTAAAGTCTCCTTTCCCAGAGGGTAGTATATTTCCAGGAATCTTCTACCAAATGGTCTCACAATTTTTTCATTTGTGGACTTGGTTTCTTTATTTGATTCACAGTGGAACCTATCACCATCCTTTATTCAGTCTCGTCCTTTGAAACAAGAAATGTTTCATACTTTGACCTTGAAATCCTTTTAACTTATTAAAAAAACCATTGAGGAACGCCATCCCCAAAGATCTTTTGTTTTGTGTATTATAACTATTGACATTTGCCATATCAGTATTTTAAAAGATCTTAGTATTATTGTGAAAAATATAGTCTTATTTGGAAATTGGAGAGTAGAAAATCTCCCAGATAACATTTTGAAAACTTTATTCCATCCATTCCAATTGTATTCCCCAAACAAATAATTTGAGGTCAAATTTGCCCTCCTTGTGGCCTTTCTGCTTAATCTTGCTTATTTACTAAACTGGTGGGATTGTTTATAGACACTGAGACCAAAGGTTTTGGTATTGGTTTTTTATTGATCCAGTTTACCTTTTACTCAGATTGGTCCATAGTTTGATATTGAAAAAATGAGTCATTCATAAAGTTAAAAAGCATTCAAAAGACAGAATATCAAGGAATTCCCAGTGATTAAAAAAGGGATATACTTTAGATTATTATGGGAGAAGGGTATTCCCTAGACAAGAATTAAAATAACTTGGTTTATTTAATTGGAGAAAAGTATCCTTGTTTTGTTGATTTTTGTTCCCTGTGCTTTTATACCTAGCTTTGACCGGAAGTGATAATAAAGCCTGATCCTTTAGACCTTTGAACCAAGACCTGAAAAAAGATTCTTATCTTTAAGAAGAAATTAGCTAAATTTAGGGGGAGGGAAAAGAATATGTCTTCTGTCTTTCTTTTAAACATCCTCACCCTGTTTCCTCAAGTTCCCTTCTTGTCTCGTCACTTTCTGTGTTTTCTTTCTGTCTCTCTCCATCTCTGTCCCTTTGTGTGTCTTTTCTTTGTCTGTCTCCCTCTCTTTCTTGTATCTCTGTCTCTTTCTTTCTCTTATCAACCTCTCCACCCACCCACCCCACCACCTCACTTCCTTCCTTTTGGCAACCTTCCTCAATCTTAGTCTCATCTTTTTATTCAAATATTTTAAATTTCAAATTTTTATGATTGTTGACTAGGATTTAAATTTGGTTATATACCATTCATTGTTGACATATCTGTCTGTTTCTTTCCTTTTATGATCCATGTTTTTATTCCTTCCTTGGATTGTTTTCTTAATTCATTAAAAAGTGAAGACTGCCTCTTTAATTCCCATTACAATTCTCTCTCCAAGAATTCTCAGAACAATGTTTTTTCATTTGTTTTGTTTCTATTGCACCATCACTGAATCTTTTAAGGGTTCCCATCTCGCTTTATGCACTTAAACATGGATTCTGAGCGAACCCTGCACAATCTCCCAGATTAACAGCCAAAAGGATTTAAGACACACAAAAAGGAAAAACCTCCTTTGCAAAAGATAGACAAAACTTTTGGTGGCTTCCATTTTTCACTATTATGTGAAGAAGAAAGCCCCAAATGCCAAGACCCCCAAAGCCTGGTAGATTTGTAAGGGAATTCATATTTCCAATAAGGGGTTTTATAGTCCCTGTGGATCATTGCATCTTTTTTTTGATCCTGGAAGTAACTTTCAATTTTAAAGTTCCAGCCTTCCATCCAGAGAAAAAACAAAGTTCTGGAAGGCACCGTTTTGAATTTAGAAATCCATCAGAAACCTAATGTTCCAACCAGTCATTCCCAAAGAAATTAGTGGCTGTGACTGTAAGAAGGGGTGGAAGATGCTTTTTCACATAAAATCTTCCCTCATGCCATCATTAAACTCTTGGTCAGTGGGCCATGTTAGTCCCCGGGCCTTTCATTGGTAGATATACGCCCAACAGTGATCTCAGGAGGAAAGGACAATTTTTATGTGTCTAGAGCCAGGGTACCCCAAAGAGACAAAGCTCAGATTAAGGAAGGTTTAGGGAAAAGGGGTCTCCCCAAATTTGGACAGAAGGGACAGTGACTTCAGAAAGAGGAAACAATTAAAAAGAGTTTTAAGAGACCTTATAGTATTACAGTCCAATTTCATCCATCCATTAGCTTTTGAGGAAATTGTTTAGGAAACAATCCTAAGGATGCATGAGCACCATCACTTATACAGGTGGAGGATATCAGAATTAAGTTTGTAAGCAGGGGACTTTGAAAATTGATTAAAAACCTTTCCACTGTGGGCTGGAAAGGAGAATAATAAATAGTTTATTAGGGAAGTTTTCATAAATTTTAGTTCAGAAAGAATTTTCATGCAGAGGGCTTTTTCTCCACAATCTTTTGGTGGAGTAATCTTTATTGCTACTCATTTATCAAAGGAAAAGGAAAAGAGAAAATGTACAGACAAAATTAAAATTGCCAAATATGGTCAAAAGCTCAGGTTTTATATTATGTTTCATATGATGGAGATTTAAATTTAAAAAGGATGAAATTTCCTGGCCTGGCTCTGGTTTCCCCGGCTAGAAACATGGAACCAAGGAACGCAAAATTTCCTTCAAAAATACCTCCATCCGGGAAAAAGAGATGAAATACTTTTTAACAAGGAGGGCCTTTTCCTCTAGAAGCCCCTTCCCAGCCCAGGAGCCCAGGATTTTTGGAGAGACCTTTGGTAGTCATGTATAAGCATTGGGACCATAAGGAGGATGGCAACCTTAAGTATTCCATTCAGGAATTCAAAGTCATCAAAAAGTTGGAGGTTTTGGTCCCAATTTAAAATGAAGTTTAAGTTATATATTTCCGCCTGCACCTGCCTTCAAAGGACTACAATAGTTGGCATTGGATATAAGAGAAATGGAGGAAGAACCTAGGTGTGTGTGTGTGTGTGTGTGTGTGTGTGTGTTGTGTGTTGTGTGTGTGTGTGTGCATCCGAGTTTCAATAAGTTCAGAGAAATGTTCATCATCTGAGGGCCTTGTCCACTGTTCCTGATTCCAATCAGATTCCAAACTCTTATCTATGATAAGGGCAAGAAACTGTTTGTCTTTGAGGGGCCTTCCGATTTATACTGAAAAAGAAAAAATCTTTGGTCAAAAGAACAACTATTGAGGCTTCCAGGGCTGGGGAATGGTAAAGGTTATTCTAAGATAAGGAAAGCAGGAGAGTTAAATTGACCAATTCCTTAAAAAGGACTTTGAATTCTAAGGAGGTGATAGGAACAGGAAAAAAGAGTAAACAAGGGGGATTTTTTTTCCCCAAACCTGAGGATGCTTTTTTTCCGATTAAGTTTTTGTGTATTGTGTTGGGGGGGAAAAACTGGGTCAATAGGAAACCCTGAAATTGTTTGGTTTGAATTTGCCATCCACTGGATTGAGGGAATTATTTATTAAAATCAACCTGAGATCACATCTCTTCCTCATTGTAAGCAGCTCAATTAGTTAGATCAGTCCTTGGCAAATTTTAACCGCCAGAGTCCAAATAAAGCTAATTATGTATTTTAACCAATTATTTTATATATATATATATATATATATATATATATTGAAGGTCCATTTGGACAAGAAAACCTTCAGGGAACGTAGGATTAGAGTATTTAGAGGAAAGGGGCCTTGGGAAAAACAAATTCACAACCTGGAACAGTTTCATTGAGAGGAGGAGTATTTCCAAAGCAATAAAATAAGAAAAAGGAATATCAACTTAATCCTTCCATTTGATAATAGAATTTAAACCAAATGTTTTGAAGCCGGATTATTTATTTTGCTGTTCAGACCTCTTCTTACAATTTGGGAAATCCTTCACCAATGTGGATCAACAAACCTTCCATAATATTGAGCTTTTGGGAGTTTTGGGGAAACAAATTTAAACCATTTTGTCATTTAGTCAGAGGGAAACTTGAAATGGTCCCAATTCTGGCCATTCCACCCTGCTTAATACTGTCTTTTTAAAAAGGGATAAGATTACTATCTTTTCTTTTATACTAGGCTTCCATCCCCCTCCTTTCCAAAGACCAATAATTTACAATAAAGAATCTAAAACAAAAAAAAAAAAATTGGTTCCCTAAGACTAATCAAGAATTGTCTTAATAGTAGTAATGGAAAACAATCTATAAATGTTGATTGGCTAAGGGAGCAACCAGGTGTCATGGTGGATAGAGGGACAAGATTGGAGACAGGAAGACCTGAGCTAAAATCCAACCTTAAACACTGTGTGAGCCTGGGCATCTCACATAACCCTTAATATCTCAGTTTTCATCTTGTTAAACAACAGAAGGGTTCAAAACCACCCAAATATCTTTTGCCAAAGAAAACCCCACTTAAACCAAGAGCCACCATTAATGAATAAACAAAACCTTGAAGGTGTTTTAATGTTAGGAACCCTCTTGCCTCCCCTCCCCAGTTCTGATGCTCTTCGCCCCAACCTCGGCACTTCATCATGACCATCACTGATTTCAGGGCCAGGTCATCTATCCACTGTATCATCTAGATGCCCTTATACTACCAATAAATCCATTATTTTATTTATTTAAAGAATTTTCAGGTGTTTTATTTTGATGCTTCCCAAAGCCCCAAAAGGAAGAAAAAAATCTTTCATGTTGGAAAAAAGGAAAAAGTTTTCCTTCCATGAATCAAGCTTAGGAGTGGGAGAGCCAGGACAAAGGCCCGTCCAACCCAAAGAGTTGGGGGGATTTCCACTGGGAAACATTTTCACCGCTGAAAATGAACCAGGGACCAGGTAAAAATTTCCTTTGTTCCAAACCAAGGTTGTTTTAATTGAATCCTTCCTTCCATCCACTGAGAATCACTGGAAAAATGAGTAGATTGAATTCAAACAAAAAAAAAATTAATTCTTAAAAAATTACCTTAAAACACCAGAAAACCCAATTCCATCTCCAACTTTTATTTCAATTTTCAACTAATTATCTTTAACGAGTTTACCAAGAATTAAAAGGTTTTGAACAAACTTTATAATTTTTCTTTCAAGATGAACTTGGGAAATTACTGCCTGAGCCTCAGAGCCCAACCAAATATTCACAAAAGGAAAATTTGGAGAACAACTGAAAGGTTGTCTTATGGAAGACCTGAGTATGGAAATTCCAACCAATAATCAATGACCTTCCTGCCAAACCACTTAACCCTGGGTCCCTGAACTGGCTTTTTAATGCATAAATTGCAAAGAAAGGCTGACCTGCCTTGAGAGGGATTCTTCCCAGGTTTTTACATGGCTTCAATTTAAATAAGGCCTTGCCTGCCTTTGTGTGCAGGGCTGGGGAGGGTGCAGGTTGTTGGTGGATGGGGTCCCAAGATGGAGCCAATGGCCACCTTCTTCCTCGCCTGCTTCTGACCCAGCTCTAGCCCTCCTGGACCCTGCCTAATTTAAACATTTTGACCAAAGGGATTGGGTCCACCAGTGTTTGGTCTTGCACCCATGCCCAGGATCCAAAGCCAAGGAATTACCTTATATATATTCACCTTTCCAAAGGCAAACCTCACCATCACATGCTTACATGTATTGACTTCCATTCAAATGCAACCAGAGAGTAGGGACTTTAAAAAAATATTCCCAGGCCAAAGAATGCCAAAAACTTTAAAAATTAATTTCAAAAAAAAATGCACATGTTTTGTTTTTAATCCACTTGAAGAAGAAAATAAAGAGAAAAAGCGGGAGAGTTAATGGTTAATAATTTCCAAAGATTTGATTAACAAATCTTGGAACAATAACAAGAAAGGGGCATATTTTGTGTTTATTATCATGAAATCTTATTTCCACCTCTTCACACAAAACTATTCTGAAGAAGAACCAAAACCAAAGAAGGTTTGGAACCAAAAACCACACAGGAAACCTGCCCTACCCTCCTTCTGGACACATTCTGTTGGGTGAGTCTTGGGAGGCTGGACACCCCTCAGCCTCTAAATTACAGAACAGGGTCCCAATTATCTAAGAGAGAAAAATTTCAGAAGGAAATAAAAAGGAAAACCCACAATAAAAAAATTTTTTATAAAAATGAAACCAAAGAAAATCATTTTTAAAGTTTTAAGGAATTGAGACCATGAGAAACATTATTTTGTTTAAATTTATCTTAGTTTGTTAACCGTTTAGATGTTATTTATTGTTTTACACCCCAAGACAACAGGCCTAAAAAACCTTTATCCATTTAAAAACCTAAAACTTGATAAAATAAATATTAAATTTATTCCTTTTAAATTGGGATTTAACGGATTAAACTTTTTCCGTCTGGGAAAGGAATTTATTATTATATAATGATCCAAAGAAATTTTTTAGATTTTCAAAATATGTGTCTTGAAAATTTAATGATCCTGTGTTGATGGGGGTCAGTCCCCGGGTGATCAAAAAAGACCGTTAAACTTTCATTATTTTGGCTGTTCTTTTTTTCTCATTCACTTTTCATTTCTTTTTTACTTTGGTTAATTTGGTTCATGGAGGAATGGAATCAACCACCACTGGTTTTTTTTAATGGGTCCACCCACAAAGACTTAGTCTGTTTCTTCCTCTTGGTTATCTCTCTTTAATTGCCTTTTGGGAATCAAAACCCCAAGATTTTCCTCCTGGATGGATCGCCATTCCACACCCCCATGTATTTCCTACTGGTCAGCTCTCCTCATGGACCCTTTAAGCATTTTGGCAGACAGTTCCAAAGATCCACCAACTTTCCTAAACAACCCATCCTTAGTAGGTTTGTTTCCAGCATCTTTCTTAACTACTGCAGGTGTTGAAGGCCTTATCCCAAGAATGTAGCCATTTGGCCGTCCCTCCAATTATCCTATTCTCATGAAAAGGAAATGTGTTTGGGATTTTCCTGGGTCCTACCATCCATCAATCATTTTCCACAAAGGGCAAATTCGATGCCCCTAAAAAGTCCAAACCAACCATTTTTTTGGATATCCCCGCCATGATGCCCTGGCCTGAATTACCTGGGCCTAATACACGGTGTTCTTCAGCACCAGCCTTGTTTCGAACCCTTTCAGGGACCATGACTTCGGCCGGGTTCTCTAATGCTGGGTTCACCACATGCGCTCCACCAGGGAGGAAGAAAGCCACGACCTTGTTCCCCACCTGACTGTTGGTCACCTTCACCATGGCCCATTTGTCATATCTGGCCCCCATCTCTGGTCCCAGAAGAGGCAAGAAATTTGGCTGTCTCCTTACACCATCCTCACCCCATTTAACCCTACCCAAGTTTGAGAAAATTCCGGGAGCCTTCCAAAAACTTATTAAAAAGCATAGCTAAGGACATTGTCACAGAAACAGAACCAAGAACAATTTACTATTACATAGCTTAACTACTTTATATATTGATTAAGGGCACTGACTGTATTCATCCCATCGCTCCATTTACCAATTATTTTTTATTTTTATATTTTTTCTTTCATCTTTTTTTTCTTTTTATAATGCTTTTATTTTCAAAACATATGCATAGATAGCTTTCAATACAACCTGGTGAAGGTTTCATTATTTTTTGGGATTATTTTTCCCAATTAATTGTAATTTTTTTCTCTGCTAAGCCCAGAAACAAAAAAGTATTCAAAACCAGAACTTGGAAAAAAAAAAATTAAAAAATTGGCCAAACCCAAAATTGTTTTTCAACCAACTGGTTAATCAATATCTGTTGAAGGTGAATGAAATTTAAGGACCTGTATTTTTTAAATTGGCTTTTTTTATGAATCAAATTTTAATGGTTTCTAATTAAATTATTGGCAGTGTTTATTGTTATTTTGGAAATTATTCTACACTAAATGACCTAAATGAAATTTAAGATAGTCTGATTTCGCTTTTGTCCCTTTGGATTTTTTCAGGAAAATGAATTTATTGTATATTGAATACAGGCAATATATTTGTATTTCCCTACCATGATATTTTGTGAGGTATCTCTATAGTAATTATAGAAAAGTATAAAATTGGTTTAAGAGAAAAAGAAAAGTTCGCCACATTTGTTTTACTTTCCTACGTTTTAACATCTTCAATTTTTGAAACCCCCAAGTAAAGTCAGCTATGGTATTACACCTATATACCATCATTTGTTTCCATTTTATGGGAAATCACTTAGTTTCCAGTTCTTTGTCTCCCAAAAAAGATCTGCTAGAAATGATTTTATATATGGGTTCTTCCTCCTTCCTTTGATTTTTAGGAAATAGGGCCAACTAGAAACCACCATCCCATAACTTTGGCAACATAGTTCCATACATCTCACAACTAAACCAATTACCATGAATGTGCCTACTTTCTGCTCAGCCCTATAATATTTGTCATTTCCATATTTAAATCTATTAAATATTATTGGAATTTTAAATTTTAATTTTCATTTTTCTACTTATTAGTGGTTCAGGAGAGTTTTTCAATTACTATCTACTGATAGCTTGGATTTTTCCCTAGAGTAATATTCTATCATCATAAAAATCTGTGATAAAGAGAAATTATCACAAAAAAGCTTTAAGTATAATCTATTATTTGCAAGGTTAGAAGTTGCCAGCAATAAAGTTTAATGACCCCTCAGGGATCCAAGACCCTTAGAGCAGAGAGAGCAACCTTTCAAAATTTGATCACCATAAGATTAAGTAATTTTAAACTAGAATTGTGAATCTAGTAAAGGAGGAGGAAGGTAACAGGGGTGGATTTACATTTTATAACTGGGTTGACTTACAAAAAGGGTGTTGCAAAGTCCAGGATATGAAAAACAGAAAGTTAGCCAAATTTTCTGAAAGTCTTATTTTAAACCCTCACTACAATGGTCTGATTGGCACTTGAACAGGCAGAACATCTTATGACCGTTGTCTCATTGAGACTGGGATTTAGCCAAGAAAAATGGGATAGTTAACTTTGTAAAGCAGTCAAAAACTTTATATGCCAATGGAAACAGTAAGAAGGACACAGGGTGCCTATTTTCATTTTCAAATTCCCCTTTTTTTTCTTTTCTTCCTAATCAAGTCTTTTTATCATTTATCAATTAAGGAAGACTCTTTTTCTTAAAAATGTGAATCAGCTCATTGTTCTTTTCCCGAGGCAATCAACCAATTTTTATTTAATTCCTTCTGTGTTTCTAACACTGTATTACTTAAGGAGATACAAATACAAAAATTAAATAATTCAAAACTTTTAATTAATTTTACAATTTCTGGGGGTTCAAATTTCACATTCTTTAATAAATAAAGTATTTTGCAAACCTTAATGCAAAGACAAAAAATGTCCAATTTATATGCATGCATTCCTTATATGTATACTTGATACACTTATGTATATATGAATACTTTACCAGATTTCCATTCTCAAACCAAATGAACAATTTTTTTTACATTTCAATGGATGTCCCTGATTAAAAGGCCAGGAATCCCAGGAATTTTTCCCCTCAAATTTCTTCTAAACTTCCCTTTCCATTGGAAGATGGCAATTTTTCACCGAATACCCTTAGCACTCACTTGCTTTTCACCATGTCCAATCAGTTACAAAGTCTTGTCCCCAGTTATCAAATACCCTCCTTTTTTTTTTCCTCACTAATTATGACTACTACAACTTCAGATTCTCATCACCCATGTTTTAGGGCTTAGAACCAACCTTACAAATGATTTAAAGTTAGTTTCTCCAATCCATTCTTTCATTCAACCACCAAAATTTTATTGATGCCCTTATGTGCTTTTTCTTTATTTTTGTTTGGATATTTAAAAGTCTGGAAGGAGTAAAATTAGTTCCATTCCCCCACTATTATAATTTTACTGACTATTTTGGGTTTAATACTCATTTAAATTACTTTAAAAAAAGTTGATGCTTATCATTTGATTGTTGTATATAAGGAATTTTGTTTATGAAGAAAAAGAAAGGTTAATTCATTCCAACAATCCTTTGGATAATTCCAGCCCCAATAACACAATTGCCACTGGGCTTTGGATTCATTTCACTTGTCCTTATAAAGTCTCTGATTGTTGCAATATTTACCCCAGGTTGGTGTCGAACTCAAACTCTTATATGGCAGGCCAGTGCTTTGTGGACCAGTGACAAATAAGTATTTGCTATCTAAGTAGCAATGGATAGAGCACTGGGCTTTGGAATCAGGAAGATTCCCATCTGCATGATTTCAAAACTGGCAAAGTTTTGCCAGACACTTATTAATTACATGACTGGGCAAGTAACTTAATGCTGTTTGTCTGCTTCCTCAGCTGTAAAATGAGCTGAGAAGGAAATAGAAACCACCCAGTGTCCTTGCCAAGAAAACCCTCAACCAACAAAAACTAATGGACTGAAACAAACAGGAAAAATAAACCAAGAAATTATTGGGAGTATTGAACGATTATTCATATCTATATCTATATCTAAATGCTATTGTTAAATACAATGAACTTTGGGGGTTGCCCTGCAATTCTAGTCCCCCTTGACATGAATGGCCATCCCATTTGACCTCTCCCAGTCACTCCCCACAATGCTTTTTAGAAAGAACCACCCAAACTCAAGAAAACATTCGATAACCCAAAACAAGAAGGGATAGTTAAAAAGGATTTCTGAAGAGCTACAATGAATCCCAAACGGGAGGTTGTGTCTTTAAGGACCAACAAATTGGCCTTTCCCCAGCAGACCAATATCATATGGGTTCTTTGGGCTTTATATTTCCAGTGGAGCAAAAAGGGCATTACCTCCCTTCATTTTCCATTTTCAGACTGTTTTTCCACCAAACCCTTGGAGTACAGTATTGGGTAACTTATTAAAAGAACAATTAAAACAAAAAGTTTTTTAATTGTATCAAATTTTAAGTGTTTCAGTCTTTTTAATGGCAAAAGAATTCCTAAAAGGTTGAAAATTTACAGATGCAGGTAAGAATGTGGGACCCCAGGATCTAGGATACTTTAATTGATTTGGATTTCATTCCTTGTATTTTCATAAAAATCAGATCAAATGGAAGAATAACCACAGCAGCAAACATTAAGAGATATTTTCGTTTTATTTGCAATTTATAATGCTTTCAATAAAGATATATTGTAAATGATATTTTAAAAATTGGTCGTTTGACCCTTTGCTCCCCCTTTCAATTGATCTTAACAGAAATGTGGAGGAAGCTGTTTTATTATCCCCATTTTTAAGGATGATGAAAAACACTGAAAGAATAGGATAAGTGAAATGTCTTGGGAATAAACTGGTGGAGGCGCCCTTTACTTGAACCTCAGTCTTATGACTTATTTCCATGTTGTCCCCAAGAACCCAAATCACCATTTGAGCTGGATCTTAAAGTCACCAGATGTTCCCCCAACCCGCTTTTTGCCCCCATTCTACTAAATCAAGTCCATTTTCCACAAGACCCATTATTTGACATTTCTTCCTTCAAAACCAAAATTTTTTCCAACATGTTTTGTTCATCATTCCAGCAAATTTTACCCTAGGGCCAAACAATTAGATATTGAAAGGGCCTTATAAAGCCCCCTGAAAGTAATATTTTAATTTATATGTTTGCTTAAAAGAATCTAATCTAATGAGATTCTAGCTTCTGGTAATTCAGAAGAGTTTAAGAGAGATCAAAAATGGATAAGAATAGAAAAATAGAGCAATTTTGGGTAATATTTTCTCATTGTTTGTGTCAGGAAACAACAAAGTTACGTTCCTTTGTCAGACATTAACAAAATTTCCAAAAATTTGATTGATTTCTTTTTTCTATTTTCAATGGGAATTGACTGAAGGGGGTAGTAGATTGCTTTCTATGCAAAGAAAATGACCCTCCCCACCTGGTGACAAAGGAAGGGAGTGGTAGTAAATATTCCCTTTATCCCAGAAACCCTTACTTGCCTGACTAATTTCTTTAAAGGAAGATAAGAATTTGCTTGTCTGTGAAGGAAATTTTATTGCTTAAGATGTTTCAGATAAGAAAAAGGGTGGTGATTGGTTTCAGAAAAGGGAAGTTTATTTTCTCTGGTGGTGATCAACTGGACCCAGACTGAGTTCGTGTTACTTAGAAAACCCAATTCCAAAACAGCATTTAAATGAATAATAAATTTAAAAAATAAATATTAATGAATGTTCGAAAACTTAGGCACTACAAATTACAAAACCTTCAAGGATGTTTTTTTTCTTCAGATACCAAGTGCTTGGCACAATGCTTATTACATGGCAGGCACTTAGTAAATGAATTATTGAGACAAAAGGTTTAAAACATTTTAAAAATTGGAAAGTCCACAAGGATCTTAGGATTAAATAGGGCTGATAAAACAAAGCAAACAAGCTGAATGTAACCAGAGCAGAAAGCTTAACTGGGTTTCTGCCCAAAGCCATAAGAAATAGGAAGAAGAAAACTTCATGGTCATCTTATAAAACAAGAAAGATCCCCATGGTTAAAACATTGAGCCGAGGAAAAAAGACTCCACCTGCAGATCTCCATCCCAGGCATATGGCATGGTCTGGGAGTTCACAGACACAGGATGGAGAAAAGGGAAGTCCCTTTATTGTTCCAGGTGGGCTTGAGAATGGGCAGGATTTTATGTATGTTTTTAAATGCAATTATAATGTTTAATAAACATAGTCAATCAATAAGATTTATTAAGTAAATTATATTGGGCAAATGTCCCAAGGATGGGGTATCTAAAAAAACACATGACAGTCTTCCCTTTGAAAAACCTTCCCAATCTAATGACTTTACATCTAGCACTTCCAGAATGTGCCTTTAACCATATATTGGAATTTTATTATTCAGTGTAAATGCTTTTTGAACCAGTTTCAGGCAGCACAGCACAGACTGGGTCCAGTTGCAAAGTGCAGTCCATTACATATTGCAGTCAATATGCCTAGTTATTTGAACTGCACACAAATGAAATAGAGAGGGAGAGCACCAAGGGAAAGGGACTTTAGACAAATTAAATGAAGTTGGGGGCCTTAAATGTTTAAGGAGTAGGGGGAAATCACAGGGTTTGAATTTGTTAAACAATCATTCTAGAAACAAAATATTTAATTTCCATGAATTGAAGCCACTGTTCATTTTGAATTTTAATCCAATCAATATGGCAACACAAATAGACTTGAAGGTTAAAAAAGCACAAGATATTGCTAAGTCAAAACCCAAGTGGTGGAGGAAGAAAGATTCTAATCAAAATTAGTCTGGCTCAACCTAAGGGCAAAAGAGCTCATATCTACATAATGTTTAGAACCCAGGAATATTTGGCAATCTTGGTAGTAGGGTATCCGATTTTGAATCAGACTGGGATCTAATTTAGAACCATCTCCCTCAGAAGATTTTAAAACAAACTTAAATAACCTCTTTATGTGAACCAATTAAGCCCAACAGTTACTTTCTAAAACTTCAAAAACCCTATTATTTATTTTTGGAATTCTTGTTCGTTAAAATAAGACCATAGTCCGAATTGGAAAGACTTTAGAAAAACAAGGAATATAATGTGTCCATTTTTCTGATTTTAATTATTCTTGCCAATTTTTAATCTAAGATTTAAAAAGTTAGTTTTACAACTGTGAGGTAGCAAAGGAAAATTTTGTCAAAAACCAATGAGAATTTGATGGGTATTGAACTGGTTTTCCTGACTCCAACAGCAGAACCTTTCAACCATCCCAACCAATGCTTCCCTCCCCATAACACTTTTTAATTTTAAAAAACCATTTTCATTTTAAATCTTTTAGAATCATACATTCAGAAAACAAAATTGAATTCCAGTGGAATGCATTCTTTACCTTCTCACCATTTCGTATAGAAGTGCTTAACCTTTATTGTTTCCTAACCAATGTGCCATCAATGATTTGAGGTGCTCCCAAAAAATGATGGAAGAGACAATTGGAAGGAAGGCCCAAAGGGCCAAAGGAAAAATAAACATGAAAAGAGGCTGTTTATCCGGTAAACATGACTGATTTTCAGTTTTAAAAGGAAAAAAGAAACCTTTAAAATCAGAATTTTCTTAAATTTTTTGAAATTATATATTGAAAAATTACTTCCAAAAGTATTTTTTGTGAGATGAAGGGTTAGGACAATAAATTTTTTTAACTAAAGAAACAATAAGATGAGGCTGATGAGGAAAAAATAAAGTTTCTTTAGCCATACTGGGAAAGGAGGAAGATCAAAAAGGGAAAGACCACAGCTCAATGTGGGAAAAAAACAAAAAAGAGAGAAGTGAGAGCTTTCAGTTTATATTTTGGCTTTTTGCCAAGGAAGATGACTTTAACTGGAAAAAAAATAAGAAAAAGCAACTATTGAGTTTAAGAGGAATTTAAGAGGAGAAAGTAAGATAACCCTTTTAATTCAGTTTTTAACTTGTATAATCATTAAGGTAATAATGATATCAAAATTTCCATGGGGGCCTTTTCAAAGATGCCAAGGGCTTCCCTGTTTTTTCCAGTAGCAAGATCCATATGACCAAAGTTTTGTTTTTTCAATAGCAAGAATGGCCAGTAGTTTTAAAAGGTGTGGAGAACTGATGCTTTTAACGTTGGGACAGAAAAGTTTGGAGATCTCAACACAGAAAGGATATCAACGAGTCAATAAAATAAATTAATTTGACTATTCAGTGAAATTATATTGAAAGTTTAAGTTAAAATTTGGGCTACAAGAGAAGATACTGGATTGAAAAAGACCATTTGAAAGAATTTGGGAAAAAGGAGCAGAAGATGAGAAGATAATTATGGAAATAATGAAAAGCTTGGGGAATTTGATTAGTACAGGATAGAAGGCCTTTGTGCTAATGGTCTATGGAGTTACCAACACCCAAAATAATTAAAACAACACCAAATTATTGATATCATTCTTTAAATATTACAAAGTGTTTTTCTTATTTTTTTCTATTTTCCAAATGCATAGAGAAATGGAATCTTCGGAAAAGCCAAGTGCCAATCAGGCCAATATCTAGAAAATTTAATTATAGTACTTGAACAGTATTTCCAATTGTGTTCTTTCCAGTTACCCCTTATTCTTCACCCAAAGAACTGGGAATTGGATTACGCAAATGACAAAATTTGAAATATTTTAAAATTGATATGGAATGGAGGGACAAATGTTGGGCAAATTTTCAAACAATGGAAAGAATAGGAATCTAAAAGGATTAAATTCTTAATTTTAGTTTCAAGATAAATTTGGAAAATACATTGTATAATTAAAAAAAATTTTAAAAAAATTGGAAAAGTTTTTTCTGTTTTAACTAGCTCACCCCTTTTTCTTGTGTGAGTGTGTGTGTGTATGTGTGTGTTCCAAGAAGACTGTACAATGAGACCATGATTTCAGAGTTGGGAAGTTCGCACTTATGAACAAATGTATGATGGATATAAGTAATTGGATACAATCTATCTCACCACTTATACATTGAAAATAATATCTGCTATTTGTTATTTCTCGTGCCAGTGTTAGTATTGCCTATCCATTTATCTAAATCAGATCTGTTCTATATATTAAGGTAGAAGAACATAATATTATTTCATGATAAAAATAATAAAAGGGGTAGAGTGAGAGAGAAATGCAGAAGATTTATAGTCATTGAAATAGAGGTAGCTTAGTTTAACTAATGAGAACAATTTATACAATTATTACCACATTGTTAAAAAAAAACTTTGGGAAACTTAAGAACTATGATCAATGCAATTATAAAACAACTAAGCAAAAAATACTTATTTAACACTGACTATGTATCACAGACTTTACTAAGTGCCAAGAGTACAAAGTAGAGCAAAAAATAGTCCTGACCCTCAAGGAGCTTACAATTTAATGGGGGACATAAACATGTAAAGTAATCTATTGAAAGAATATATAGGAAATAATCAACCAAGGTAAGACATTAGAATTCAAAAATAGAAGAGATTTTATATAGAAAATTGGATTTCATTTGTGACTTGAAGATAGCCAAGAAAACCAAGAAGTAAAGAAGAGAAAGATTTCCAGATATGGAAGATAGTATAGTACTAGAAGGAGTATCTAGTTTGAGAAACAATAATGGACAGCAGTATATAACTGCATCACAGAGTAAAATAGGAGCAATGATATCTAAAAATTCAATTCTATTTGATAAGCATTTATTAAAAAACTTACTTTATACCAGGAACTAGTCTACATGGTGCAGATTTTAAAAAGCAACATATTCCTGACCCTCAAAGAGTTTACATTCTAGAGAAGACTGAAAAGTATTGGGCATAAGTGATGAAAGGCTTTGAGTGTTTGACAAGTTTTAGATTTGTTCCTAAAAGTACTGGGAGCTAATAGAGCTTGTTGGTCACATGGTAATTTCAGTGCTTTAGAAAAGCTGCTTTAACAACTGAGTAGACAGTGGCCTGAAGTTTAGAAAAAAGTTTTAAGGAAAGGAGAAAAACCAGTTGGTGACTGGAATAGACCAGGCATTAAGTGATGATGGCTTTTCCCAAAGGTAGTGAACAGGGAGCATATCCAAGAAATGCTATGAAGATAAAATTGAGTGATTTTGGTAAGAGATCGATGGTTTATAAGCCTGGATGTCAACAGCTTTAAATAAACTAAAATATACTTTAATACTCATCCCATTCAGTGTAAAAGTAAACTAATGGGCTTTTAT
Organism: Sarcophilus harrisii; assembly: GCF_902635505.1. Lineage (NCBI taxonomy): Eukaryota > Metazoa > Chordata > Mammalia > Dasyuromorphia > Dasyuridae > Sarcophilus > Sarcophilus harrisii. Next base: position 602,857,160 of record NC_045428.1, read on the forward strand.
GTTAGGAACATTTGGTTTATAAGTAAATA